>NW_010140907.1:32041-59771 GCF_000699245.1 Pterocles gutturalis
AGAACACGTATTGCTAAGCATCAGTGGGCAACTACACTCATACTCCCCCACCTAAACCTTAAGACACAATACAGCTTCCACGTATGCTGAAAAGCTGAAAACCAAGAAGATATGTCAATTATGCCAGCGCTAAAAGGGTTAACAGTTTTGGAATGTAATAAATGGATCTTCATTAAGATTCAGATGACGAGTTTAGATACTAACTAAGAGAAACTGTGACAGATTTGATCCCCCCCTTCATATACACTGTTAGGAATACTTAGTAGTTTGTATACAGTAGGAATGGAAAACGAAAAGCTTACCTCTGTTTCTGTATTATTTATTAATTTACTTTACAGAATCTGACTACATTTTTATACCCATGACTGTGTAGATGTTTTTTACGTAAGTTAACATCTCTTCAATAAATCTCAATTTTATGATTTTTACAGCATTGTAAAACAGAACAGAGAGTTTTAATGGACAGTAGTTTCACAAGTATTACCAATGCATGTTCTTCCATTTTCTGCCAGCTTGTAAGGATCAGTATGGAGACATTTGTAGCTGCCTTTGGTGTTAATGCATTTAGCAGAAGGAGAGCATGGTGGATTAATTTCATTTTCACATTCATTGATGTCTGCAAAATGAATACACACTGAACAATAATTATTATAATTTACAGAGAGGGATTACTACCTTCTCATACACACCTTCTACAAATATTCATAAATGAAAGGTATTGTATACTTTCAATGACACATAGACTCTGCCAAAGATCCTCATTGTTACTGTTCAAAGCACAAAGTTGGGGTATTTTTGTTTTGTTTTGATTTGGGTTTTTTTTTTTTTTGGTTGTTTTTAAGCTGGAAATAACACAAAAATAAAATGTTGTTTTGGTAATTCGCCAAAAGCTACAAATAGCAATTAGCTGAATTTTCAAAAATGCAAACTGCAAACTTAATAGCTCTTCTTGCATGTGTTTATGTCCTAAGACTTCAAGTTCCTCTATACACTTTTTACATACTATGCTCTACAGAGATAGTGAAAATAATAACACTGACACTGTTCTATATACTTCTACACATGATTTTGAGGAGCCGAAAATTCAGGTTAGCTTTGGTTACAAAATTTATAACAGTGATCTCTGATATCACTGCAAAGATGGTTGTTTCTAGATGCTATATAAATTCTGGGAAATTACAATATCCTGACAGAATGATGATCAGATGAACAAGTATCTGTTGGAAAATCTACGTAAACATACTGTTCCTGAGGCCATTCATGACCTTTCACTCTCACATTGTGATTACGTGATGAAATGGGAGACAGTGTGGAGTGCAGGAAAGAAAGTACTCAGTGATGGAAAGAATGGTATCTTTTCCATATTTCTGCATCTTCTTTCTGTGCAATATTTACTTTCAGGACTGGATTCAATTGCATAAAGATAGGCATCCATCACTGTTTTAGATAGCTGCCCATTGATCTCAGCCAGACCCAATACTGACAGCTTGTTCAGTGTCTCTGACCCATGGTCCTGGGAAGCACTGAGAGTCCATAAGTGGACAACCAGCTGAGCCTTCAGTGTCTTCTCTTTTTGCTTATATTCCTTTCCTTCCCTTCCCTACTACAATCTGCTACTTCAGGCTAAGTAGCTCTCTTTGATCAGTGCTAGAAACTGTCCCTGGAGGAGTGATTTACTGACTTAGTTTAGCACTGTCACTCAGACAAGTTAGGGAATTTTGTCATTGGAAATAGGATCAAGCTTGATCCTCTCTTAAATTTTTATACAAAACTGTAGCTGTGTCCAAAGCTATCCATCAACTGAGACAGTCAAAAGACTAATCATGCAAGGAATAATCTTAAACTTCAGAACCCTTAAGAAACAGTAACTTCCATAACACCTCTTTGAAGCAGGAAAATAATCTTCTGTCCAGGTTGAAGATTCTTGAATAAGTGCTACTCCCTTCAAGACTATATTTTGGGTTAACTCCTACTGGCTTCATCACCAGTCGGGGAAGATAACCTGCACAGGCTTTGCCTGCACTGTAATTCACATGTTCCATTTCAGCTTTTGTAGATCCATAGTCATGCTATCTGTTATCTAGCTAACTCTTTTTTCCATCACTGAATGGTGCATGTCAGATCTTGCCAGACTACCCTGCTACTCAAAGAGGGCAGTACTTTATTAAAGCAAACAGAGTTATCTATCAAGAGTAAGATAACACTTAATATAAAGGAAGGTAGCATAGCCTAGCACTAAATTACTTCCTCAATCAATAGAAATGATTTCTGTCAAAGCCAAAGTTAGTAAGAGGGAATTAACAGTTCTCAGATTCCTATGCTTTTGCCAGCAGGCCACTCTGTCTTTCCAGAGTAGCATATAATTTTGAAACCATCTGCAGAAATGCTAAGCTCTATCCCCCTCATCATATTGCTTGACTTATTCCTAATTTGGTGAACATTTAAAAGGATGGGAACACATTGCACAGACATGCATGGAACAAAGTGTTTTCTACTGTAAAACTCAAATAGCATCTGCATAAGTGGGTTTTGATGGTTTTCTTTTAATAAAGGCATTGCTTATTTAATATATGCAGCAGCTTGTTTTCCTATATCAGATATACAGTCTTTCCTTTACATTACTGAACACATTAAAAGAAACTAGGACAAGAAATGATTCATTCATACAACTTATTTATTCAGCTTGCTGCCAGAACATTAATCTATTGAAAAGATTTTATTGTAATTCATTTAACAGCTTTATTTCTTTGTATGGTATTTATGTGGGTGGAATTCAGTGGATAAATAGGATTTGAATAAAGGAAAGAGCTGCAAATTTCATTTGACTTTTTTGCATACCAGGTATACAATTAGAATGAATAGCTTTCTGCTCTTCTGTCACAGAAATACTGATAAGCAGTCTTTACTGTGGATCAGCTGCAGCACTTGCATTCAAATTAATTTACCATCATCCATAATATATTCCTAAATATGGCCTTTTCAGGTTTGATTTTCTCCCATGTTCTTATAAAGCTGAACAGATTGACTCTATATGTACATATATAAATACACACGTATGTATACACACACTGTTATAAACACACACATTTGAAATGTGAACAGAGAGAATTCATCCTGCACAGCTGTGAAGAGTGAAGGTCTTGTAATGAAATATTTGCCATGTTCTCTTTTTTCCTATGCTATTCTATTCAACAGCAAAAATAAGGCAAAAGGAAAAGAGAAGATAAAAGACCAATTAAAATAACAGAAAAATATTCCCCTGAAAATGTGCATGAAATGGCAAAAGACAGTATCTTTTTACTGATTTTTCACCTGCTCTACTTTTGTACCTGGACAAGTAATTCACTTCTGGCAAATCTTTCCACAGCTACTTGTGAGAGGGAGGTTGGAACTGAAGTGATAATTAATTTGCTTAGTTTCTTTTATTCACTGCACAGTATTTTTTTTCTTTGTTACTTTTGCTTAACTTACAAGGATGATACATGAACTACTACCGGTGATGAATTCATTTTGTATCTAGAACACCCCTTGAAACAATGTTAGGAAAATGACAACTGCCTATCTCACTGTTATGTTGAATGTAGGAGGAAGCAATGTATAATTCTGATTTGCTGTTTTTTTCCTACTGTTTTTTAAGAGACTCAATTTTTGCTTAATTAAGTAACTTTTAGTGACCTTTTCCTACCATCAACTTGATTGCTGAATCAGGATGGATAGAGATTAAGACAGCAATTCTGGAGCAAAGAGAATTTCACATTATCATGTTATTGTCCCAACAGAAAAAAAAAAAAAAAAAAAAAAAAAAAAACCTATACAAATGGGAGCCTCAAAGTTCCATCCTTTACTTGTGCAGGTTAATTGCTCTTCTCCTTGTAACTGAAATCCATATTGACATGAATAAGTCACTGTAGATTTTCCAAATTCTGAACAGTATACAAAATCACCATTTTCCACACTCTTTGGTGTTCCACACATTTCTTCTACAAATAAAAAGACAACATGACAAGCTTTTAAAAAATTTACCACCTTACCTTCAAAAATGAACATTTTTCTCCATCACTGCTATACGTTAATTTCAATGAAATTACTCACATGTTCTAAGGTGATCCAGATTTAATTGTTCATTTCTAGACAAGAATTTACATGGAATACCTCAGATTTGATTTATAATCCTTGTAAAATCAGTGTTATCTTCTAACTCTTAGCTCTTAGTTAATATTTTCTGTCTGTCTGAGAACTCCTGCCCCAATTGCCATAATGTCTGGATATCTCACAAGCCATTCATGTTATCAGAGGGAAGTTGGCAAACACCATCTTTTTTACAGAAGAAGTTGAGAAAGAAAGAGAGAAAGACTTAGATCCCATTTCTAAGTGGCAGAAATATTAAAGATCTGCATCAGGCCAGTAACTCAAGACCTGCCACAACCACGGTCGGTGCTCTAACTACTAACTATTCTCCCTTCCCGTTAGAAAAGATTAGTAATTATCAGTTTACCTTCCTGATAGAATTCTTGCCAAGCTTCTAAATTCATCCCAGGTATATTGTCACAATGTTTAAAATCCTGTGGAAATTTCCCAAGTTGAAAGGCATCTACTGGCACTTCAGAAATTCCTGTGTTGTCACAAATCACGCGGGATAATGAATGTTTTTTGAGTTCATGCTTTTGAGCTTCTGTGAAAACATTATCATTTTCCCACCAAAATCTGGAAAGATTGATAGAAATGTTTTGAAAAGAACAAATTCAAAGAGCTGATAATTCCTACTTTCACAGTACCCTACGTAAAATACCAAAAATAAGAATTACAGCAAAACGTAGGTGGATACAACAATAATAAAAGTAAACACCATGATCTGCAGATTTACATACCCAGCTTGAAAGTCATGAAAAGGCTAGTGTGAGTCTGATGTACTGGTCAACTCAGATGATGTATTAAAGTCAGCTGCTTAAACCTATTAATTATTCACATTTGGAGAATTGCTTTTCATTGATGATACAGGGCCACAAAAAAAGTTACAATTCCTAGAGAAAAACCTGGAATGAATTTGTTTGAACTAGATGCTTAATCTTATGCACACCAGCATTCACTCTGCACTCATAAATTGTTTTAAGCATAAATTACAGGTGAATTACATGAGTAGCCATAATAGATTTCCCCATACTATAGTTTTTGAATTCTGCTTGCCATTACTGTTGCTATGAAAACAGGTATTGCTGAATGCTCCTCTGTTTAATGTGGAGTTCTTCATTTGCTAAGAAAACTGTAGATATGCAGAATAATTATAGTAGAAAATTGTAAGACAGCCATTGTGCTTTTGATCATACGAAAAGGTAAGCTAAGAGGACTGGCTGGAACAGAGAGGAGCTGCTTTTTCCACTTTGTCAGATCAGGAGTGCTGTGCCGGAACACAAGAATCAGATGGTGTTACAAAGGTGTATTTGTTACATGATATATATTATATATAATATATATGTGTGCATACACACATAAGTATGTGTCTAAAGACAACAAGAAAGGGAAAGAAAACACGGGGGGAAAAAGAAAAGGTAAACATTTTGTACATAAAGACTTGTCATGAACGGCACAAAAATATTTCTGGAGAATTTGATAGCACATCTGCATTAGTACGTTAAATAGTGTTAAGCACGGTTGAACTGCTAAGATAGTTCCCTGTGGTACCCAGGCCAATTAGGATCTTCTCAAATTGTAGGCAGGATTTTTGGTAACATGAGCTAGGACCATTAGCAGCAGGGTACGGATGTGATCGCACTGTACATGTTGACCTCAGGTTTAACAAAGGACTTGGGCGTCGATAAAACTGGGGGAGAAAGGCTGGGATTCCTAGAAAAGTCTGTGGTTTTTGTGTTGACATTTTTCTGATCAGAAGGGAACAGCAATGTTGACTGTGGACCCTGTGCAAGCCTGGCATGTGTACAGTGTGTTAGGCTTTTTATGAGTCGCCTGAAATGGTATCATGCAAATTAGACATCTGATAGTCCTGTTCTGGGTAACGAGGGCTGCTAGTGTGCCCTGGAGAAGGCTTTTCGGGACAAACTGGATCCTGCTGCCCACAGGAGCGTACCAGTTAAGTAAGGTAAGCGCACGTGAGATTTTGGAAAACCAGCTTTATTTGTAGGCCAATAGCTACCTACAGCAGGACAGTTTGGGAAGAAACCTGTCCCACTTCATCTATATTGGAGCAGGAGGCAATCTACAGGACCAGGGATGGAGTGGATGTCCCACACCTCAGCAACACTGTGACAAGAAATGCAGGAGAGATGGAGTGGCTGGACAGAGAAAAAAGATCTCTTCCTCCTCACCTCCTCCTCTTCTACCCCTCACTTGCACACTGTCCCCAGACTTCTCAGAGCATCCTGAAACCTCACTGATCATTTCCAGGCCCCTTCCCACAATCAAAGCCATCAAAGACTTTGCTCCATTCAGCTTTCCTACACCAGTCATTTCCCCCTTCATGTACATTAAAACATATTTTACTTTCACCACAGAATTCAGTTTTATCTATGCTGCCAAGAAGGCTTGAGCAGAAAACTGTTTTTTAATCTACCCAACAGACAAGTGTTTACTCTAATAAACGTTGCTCCAATTGATCTGCATCAGGTGACCAAAATTTTACAGATGAATTTTACAGAGTTAGAATTAAAAAAAGGAAGAAAAACAAAAAAGAAGAAAAAAAAGAGGCATAAACCCCTTTACACAAAGAAAGACAAAGACAGCTTCTGAATTTTTTCCCCAACTACTGCAAATCCTGAGATCACAAAAAGATTCAGAGTAGGAGGAGAAGAAAAAAAGGTCAGGTCTCATGGAACAGAAAAAAATTGTTTCAGGTGATTTGGCTGAGGTTAAGACAATGCCTGAGTTTAGTATATTGGAAAAAGAAATCCCTTCATGTTGTGTCAGATTACTGACAAAAGATTTTAAGGCTATCAAAATGGAGTTCAGCCAGTCAAAAATTCCACTTACTCTTGATTTCTGAACCTAAACGAGTACGTCAGAAGAGATGTTTTGATATCCCTACTTACAGACATGTCAATTAGGGCATCTAGTACGCATGTATGTGGCATTACTGGTGCAGATACAGATAATACCCAATACTGTATCTGACAAGGCATTGCAATGAATGTTAGACTTTTCCATTCTTAGAGTGTGACAACTATAATATGTTGTTATATACTTTTAACTTCTCTTAGTTCCTTTAGTATCAATGACAGAATACCATTTCACATTAAAGTTATCTGACACAAACTTTGTGGCAGGATCTTGGGGAGTTCTTTCCTTACCAGAACACTCTTTTTCTCAGTTTGGAGTTAACATATTAAATTATGATTAAGTTTAATTAATGCTAGTAATATCATAAGACACTGAATAATAAGTAGCATTGTAAGGCACTGAATAATGGAAAGAAGGCTGGAACAACCTCCATAGTTTATCCTTCCCCAGATAGGGTCAAGTATGCCTGTATGATTCAGAGGACTTTCAACCACATTTTTAACACAACTGAGTGGAATGTTTGTTGTCTATACAGTTTATGCTAATAAGATACCACCTTTATGATTAACATTGCTTTTTCCTGTGAGCTAATTAATTAACATTTTTTAAAGTTCAGATTTAAATTCTGCCTCGGATGCTTATTTACATAATGGTTTCTTTCCACAACAGTGACTTATGAGAGGAGCTTAAAGGTGAACGTAAGGATCAGATGTACTTAAAACACCACTGCTAACATGGTGTGAGCAGTTTAAAATTAGTCTTCTCATGAGATTCAAAATTACTCCCACAAGTACCTGACGGAAATGAAAAAAAAGGTTGGTTTTATAATTGTTTCTTATAAACTGCATCTTGCAACCCTTTGTGACCCGAAGCTGCATTTCTCCTGTCTTCCTGGTGTGGGGGGTTTTACTGGCACAAGATCCTCGTGGTGGTTGTGCAGGGTTGGGTAAAGGGACATCCTATGCTGTGTCCAATGAGGCAATTCTGGGAACACTCTGCAGTCCCAGTTTATATAAGACCAGGTACATGGTGTTTTTATTATCCCCTCCAGGAAGCCTGAATTACAGCTCTCTGCCTATCCCTTCTGACTTTGCTATGGTTGCCATGGAAAATGTTTAAATTCTTCCAGTCCCTGAGCCCAGTGCAGCCCTCAGGGACCAGATAGCTAAAGCCTGCACAGTACTACATCCATCCACACAGAAGTTAGCTGCCCCTGCCACAATTAACTGCTGGTGGCACCTCGCATTTCCACCAGGATTGTGAAGTTGGACATCTCAGTACTATGGAAACAATCTCCATGTCATCTAGAATTGAGAGTATATATAGATCAAAGAATAATATGCAAAAGCTCACCCAAAAGACCTGAAGGAGGTAAGATAAAAATGTGAAAGTGGTAAGGAATAATTTGTTTACAGCATATTTAAGTGCCATGTTGTCTTGTGTTCTGGGAATTATCCTCACACACTGTAAAATCTCCCTTGTTTCTGCTTTTTTACACAAATGATTCAACAGCATGAATAAACTCACCGATCACCATCCCTTAGTGCTTTCATTTGCTTTCCAATTATACATGCAAACAGGGGACCGGTTCTAGCACCTGGAAGAAAGTCTTCCACCAGACCACCAAGCCAAACATCAATATTGCTAGGATTATGGTACAATTCCATTATTTTTTTAGTGACATTGTGATTGGTTATTACAGTATTCAGGTCAGTGTGCGTTTCCAGTCTTGGTAAGCCACAGAATTCTCGCCAGTCATTATAACCTGTAAATATCATGTTAAAAGGATGATTAGACTTGACTGTTAAGTATGATACATGGAATTAGTAAATTTATAAGCTCTGGATTCTGACAACCTTAATCATAGTCATAGACAGTTATGTCTAAAAATAGGTCTGTTATTATTGGTTAAATTGGTCAGGGAAATGATAGCAGGATCTGAAAGTACAGGATACGTAATTGCTACATCACTTTTGTGAAGGAAAACAAAGCTTTAAAACAATTCTCCCATGCTTAAGCAATGAAAACATGATGATAGATAATAGGAACATGCACTGTGTCTTGACATCTCCAAATTAAGAATACAGGAGTTAGATGAAGAGTGGGCAAGAAGTAACCTGAATAAAGTTGGTAACTAAAGCACTTTACTAAGGAGAGTGTCCTAGGGCACTTTTCCTGCTCTCTGGAAAATAGATTTCTTTTACATTCTTTGACATCATTGGAATTAAACTGCCCCACCTCTCAACAAAACTTTAACTTCTGGTCCGGGAGATCAAACCTCCATTTCTACCCTTGGGTAGCTGAGAGCTTTAAACTCTGAGCCAGAGCCAGGCTTCATTTCTATTGTCTAGGGCCAATGGCTTGTGTATTCCTAGCTGCGGAGTTGCACAGAAGAAATGGAGAGGCTTGTCACCCAGGGCCATAATGCTGTTTGACAATCAGTCGTACCTCCAGGGGTAGGATGTGGGGCTGAGAGCACAGAAGCACAACCATGTTTGTTCCTTAGTCATGCAGACAAGTACTCTGCTCAGGCAGTGGATCAGGGCACAGTTTTAGAAAATAAAAATAAAAAGGCCTCGTCTGCCATGCTGAGGATTGCTTCCTCTGCTTTCAGAAGCTGTGGCACGCTTATAAGAGGTTTTTACACAGAACTGGGAAGCTACTGCATTTTTTACCAGCTGATGCAATCAAATTGAACTAAGCTCCATCAGTCTTCCTCTAAGCTGGTACACTCATGGCCTGATGGGCTAATGCTTCTTCAGTCTTACCCTGGGCTGACTGGAGTAAGAAATCTAGTGCAAAAAACAGGCACAAATGTGTAATATTTCTCAAAATGAGGTGTACACCTAACTAAGCCATCTACACTACTCCTGGAGACATCTCAACACATTCTATGGTCAGTAGAGCAAATGAGGTTGTGTCTATGTTAACCTCTCCCAGAGGCTGGGGGCAGCTGGCCAATGGCAAGTAGCTGCTGCAGGCAGAATCTCCACTCCTCTGGAGCTGGTTCCAACAGGAACGAAGCTCAGGTACCTATACCGAGCACACACAGATCCACTCACTAGTATTGCCCTTATAGATTCCAGACTTAAGAGATTATTTTAATTTCAAATGTTGTGGAATATTTTGTTTCCATCAAAGTTAAAAATATCAGCAACTTACATTTTAAAAGTGACTTAAATTACTTTTCTGATTACTAAAGTTATTTAAAAGCTTATGATTATATCCCAAATATAAGTAGTTATAGTTCAGTTACCAGTTGGAAGAAAATTCAAGAAAAATCAATAGACCTGGGAGTCCGTGATCACGGCCACGTTGTAAATTTAGCGATGCTAAATCAAGTGAACCGTTATTGGACAATACAAACAGTTTTTCTGTTAACTCCTCATTCAGCAGCTGATCTTGCACCTGCAGTTTTGCTGAATGTGCTAGAAGACCCCTTAGTAAAGGATCCAAGCCTCCTTTAAACGCAAAAACAACATAATTTAAAGCACATATATAAACCATTATAACTTAATAAACGTGAATCCATGTATGATTCTGTATTTATTAAACATTGACCATATAGACTTTGACATTCAAACACATGCAAAATCTCCTTCAGGTTGAAATAGAAGTAATAGTGCTATGAAAAGGCTCCATCTTCTTCTTCAGGTGTAAGAAAACTTGCAACCTGATAATACATTCATCCACAAAAAAAGATATGAAATATCTTCATCATCAATTATCAGTCTATTATCAATCTACCAGTGTGGTTTAATCTGGTAAGTAACTTTTGTCTGATTCAGACAACTATTTAACTTAGAATAATCATTCCAGTTCATGTTAGTGTTCTGAAACGCATTGAACAACTTAAATCAGTGATGTAATTAAATAAATGTTCCTATTCCTAATTCAAGGTAAGTAGCTTTGAAAAAAGTGACAATGTTCCGGAAAAAAAACCAAACAGTTTAAATGAAACCATACCTTCTTTAATCAGCCTCCAAGGACTAAAGAAAACTTCATGCAAATTAAGGTTTGGGAGTTCTGGATCATCTAAATACTGTGCATTCAATCGCCTTACTATTGGTTGGATTGTTGCATGACCAAAACGAAAAGCAGCTGTTGAAAATACATTAGAAACTGTAGGATTCATTGTGGGATCATAACCTGTATAAAGGCCAATATACAGATTAAAAGCATCTGGACCAATGATTTTAGGAATGTAATCTCTCAAAGTAATAATCTGAAAGAAAAGAAAAAGAAACATGTATCATTCAACCTTTTTTATAAATGAATAGTAATGATTCCTGGGTGCTAACTGCCTTTTTCTTCACTCATGTATGCCCAAGAATTTGGCATGACTAAGAGCAGTATTAGCTGGTGAACAATATTGGTCTTGTATTTGCTGTAAGGAGACAAATGATCTGAGCGAATCAGTGGCACAGCTCAGTACAGTGGTCAGACCCCTGTTAGCTTCTACCATAAATGTGAGACCAAAGCCTCCTAAACAGAGATTACCAGTGTTGCTCACTAATAATTCATGGGAGTAATCCAGCTCACAGGAGGTGTGCTGAGATTTAAAACCTTGATTGTAGTGATGTAAATTATAATGTCCTTAAAAATGGCAATGAAAGCATGAATTACTACAAAATCTTTCAAGAATGGTTGTTGATATGAACACATTCTATTTTCAGACATATATTTGTGACACAAATCCTCTTTACTAAATATTTGAAATGACCAGTCTTTAAAATACCGGTGCCCAGAATCAGTTGGTAGACACTTTATGCTAAACTTGAGCCAATTCATAAATTCCTAAAAAACATACTTCAAAAATGAAAATGCTCGTGAACACCTTCTGTTGAATGCTTTTATAATGCAATAGTATTACAGTTGCATGAAAAAAGCATATGAGTAATCATGAGGAAAAAAAGGGGGAAAATGATCTAATGTACCACATAAAATGAAAGTGTGTTATAGGTTAAAGGTTACACTGCACTCAATAAAGCATAATGGGATGAATACGAAGCATAATGAACTCACTAAAATACCTTATAGATTCAATATAGTGTACAATAAAATACACAGCAAATGTACTTTTAACTTGATATAGTGCATATTGAAAAGCTAGTTGGCATAAAATGACCTTATGAAAAACTTGTATCTTTATTTTAGGCACGGCTCAGAGACAAGCAAACCTCTGCAGAATTTCCTCACTTTTCTCAGAAGGCAGAGATAACAAGCTTGTTATGTTTTCAGGTTAGGTCATGCAGTGAACAAAATATTTGAAAGACAATAGGTTAGAATTCCTTTTACAGTTCCTTTAACACAGCATATGAAGAAAATAAAATAATTGCTAGATATGACACTGTTGTTTGAGAGGTTAACCTTTTGCTACATTCACAAAGGTTTTGCAAGACAACAGTTCTAATTTTAGACTTAGTTTTTAAAAGGAAAGACTTTAATAGGACTAGGTTAGCCATGGACAGAAACATCCTGATACGACTGCAATTCTTTGGGTCATTGTAAATGAAATCACAAGCTAAGCTGCTCATAAAGGCCAGATGCCCTGAAGGAAAGGGCAATTCAGATTTTGTTTGCTCCAGAGGCAAGACTGTAATTTCTTTTTTCCTTGCTGTGGGAAGAGGGGTTGTCATTTCAATACGTGAAAATTAAAAGGCTAAGGGTAAAAAGGGGTCTTATGCCTGTCTTGAGCTAGGAGAAGCATCTGCTTGATGGAAGCTTCCAATGACTAAATGAGTCTCCATCAAGGAGAGGTGGTTTTTAGACAATACAGGACAAGTAAATGTTACTAACACAGCAGATGATACTGCCAGAAAGAATCTGGAGTTTAACAGAGAACAACATCTGAAGTAGCATCCAGTATTTGTGTGATCTCTGAATGTAATTTGCCTGAATTTGTCTTCATGAAGTCAAGAAGAGGCTTGCTACAAGTTCTCATAACTGACACATGTATAAGTCTTAAAGAAGCTGTAAACAGATGACAAACATCAAAATTATCCTTCTTAAAATTCTTTTGCATGCACTCCCTGCTCTGAGAGAATTATTTGAAAGTTTTTTTTCCTTTCATATTTGGCATAAGTGAGCATAATATTTTCTTTCAATACAGTGTTCCTTCAACCACTGAGGTTCCCCTGTGGAAACAAAAGAATGTGCTTGTCTAAAAATACATCAATAATATCAGAGCCAGAAAGAGAGTATATGGAAAAGAAATTGCAAACAAGTATGACGAACTGCTCTACCATTTATTATTTACTTTGAGTCTATTTATGAATAATAAGTTAACTTTCAGGTGTTTGCAGCACCATAAGGGATTTATGTGGATATGAGTCTGAACCTGCAAGATACTGGATAGTCTCAAGCATTTGTGACATTTGTGAGATTAATGGTAATCCAAGCTCCTTATAGGATACTTTCAGCACCTTATAAAATCAACTTTGAGCTCTGTAGAAGCCTCATAAAGAAATTAATTTTAACCAATAATGTAAATATTTATACTCTCTCAATGCAGTCATTTTTTCAATGGTATAATTCAGTGAAAAATTATAACAAATGGGCACTGTCTTTTAAATGGAAACCTATACACTCAATGTTTAAATGAATTTAATAGTCTATATGACCAGATAGTAACAGAGCAACCAAGAGTATTTAAATGTTATTCATTTAGTCATATCAGAGAAAATAAATTTGTGATTACCTAGCAATTCAACCAAACATTTGCTAAGTATGCAGACAGAAACAGAATCTGAGTGATTATGAGACTGTCAGAAATGGCTTTGTACAGATTTTACATCAATATCATGAATCCCATGTGCAATGTGCATAGAAAAGTATCTGAATCCTGTCCTGCAAACACAATAATACTCCAGGCTGTTAGTGTGAAAGGGAATATCCCTCTCATTCAGAAGGCAGAATTACAGCAGAGGTTCCCAAGTGTCCTTACGAATTCAGAGAGCATCCTCACTGGGTTTGCCTCCAGGCTGGGCCATCTCCAGTAGAAGTCAGCCATACATTAGATATTTGGAAATAGGTTGCATAAATATAGATTATTTTTGAGATTTTTTTGTTCATGTTAAAAGTAACACCATTAATTCAGAGATAGTTCTCTGATACTGTAATAGATCAAAGAGGATTTGATTCAGATTGATCTGCAAAGCTCCTGCTTCACTCTGACTAGTGCCACATCATCCGAAATCGCATGTCAGGGAAAAGTCTCTGGAAGGAACAACATGTGTACACCCAATTTCATCCTGCAAACCATGTATGTATGAAATAGTAAAGACTGTAGCAGTTGCATAATTGAGCATTTTTTCCTGTTTTGTCTACGCTTTTTGTTTAAAGGAAAATAAATTTAAACTATTTTCTTTCAAACAGCTTAAAAGAAGGAATCCTAATTTTCCTCATCTTGTTTTCTCAGGTCAAAACAGGAATAAGCAAAGCAAGCAGATAGTTTCATTTCAGTTAGTAAATAACAACGAAAAAAAAATGTCTTTTTACACAGAATATTAAGTAAATTTGGATATGTATTTTTACCATTGTATACTGCAGTGTTAATACTTTAGAGTTAACCATGTGTCATTCCCGTAAAAATACAAGGGAAGAGTTAACTGATGTTGTAGCTTATAAAAAATACTGCCTATCAGTGAAACACGTCTGCAATGCAACCAAAAAAACCCTATTTTGTCCAGGATATCAACAGGCAATTGTTATGTTTGGTAACTTTGCCAAGTTTCTATTATTAAATGCTTGTCACTAGAGATATTTATGGTTCCAAAAAAGCATCCATGAGGAAAAGTATGGTCTAGAGAGAAAGATTCTTCTTTCTCCTTATTCTAGAAAGAAGGGAAGGCTTTTTGTTTAATTCTCTATTATTACACACCCACAGGCAAAAATTATGCTTGAACACATTAATCTCAAAAAAGAGAGAATTTTAGAACCTGAAACAAAATTTTAAAGTGGAAATCTGAAGGTAACTTCAACTAGAGCTGTCATTAGTGTGCTGGTTAGCATACCACATTAACAGAGATACTCCAATTATCTCTCATGAATGAATATCTCTATACCAGCTAGATATAACTCAAACACATTTCTAATGAGCCATAGGCAAATCTCATTAGTCTGTGATACCGGCAGAGATAATGAGTAGCCCAGATTCATGCAGTGTATTGCCTCACACAAAGTGTTTTCTTTCAGGCCATAATGTTAGTGGATACAAATCAGAAATGTATGAACATGCAGAGGACTGCTTATGGATTTGCACTTTTGTTCTAACAAGTATTAACAAGGATTCTGACTTGTCAATGCCATTATTTTAATGCAAACAGCACATTTATAGCAGAGGAGCTGACATGGTTAAAATAAGCAAAAAAAAATATAAAAGCCAAACTTTTCAAAAGGACTGACTAGATAAAATGAAAGGAAGTATGTCACTTTTCTGAAGTTATCTGGCTTCGAGTGCAAACAACAACACATCAGAGAATGCAGGTAGTTTCTTAAAGGAAACATTCTGCATATTCTGATGACTAAAAATTGCAGCAGAAGAAAGGAAAAGTGTTTTATCAGAATAGTGACATTTTCCATCCTCCTTCCCCAATTTATCTTAAAAAAGTCTACTTTGGTACTAAAAGAACCTGTTTGTAAGAATCAGAAAATGTAGGAAAGTCCACTAGCCTTCAGTTTATTTTGGTCCTGATGTGCTCATCCAGTATTATGGATTATAGTGGACAGACTGAACCACTGTGTCTTAGGTTGTCTGATTAAAGGTGAACTTCCACAGACACAAGGGCCCTGGTAAGGCTTGGAGGAGCAAAGAGAGTGAGTGGGATCCTGATCCTGAGGGACTTTTGGGTCCAGGCACCAGGAGCCAGACCAGCTCTGGGGCCAGCCATTGTCCAGGAGATACACTTTGCCTCTGCACGTACTGCACTAATGGGCTTGAACCCTGAGCAAGAGAACAGGGTCAGGCCATCTGTGCCATTCATGGTCGTGTGAGTGCCAGCAAAGGTGCTGCTTTTGGTGTGTGCCGGTTGGTGTGGCCTGCTCTGTGTGTGTGTCCTCATGTGTCCACATTGAATACCAGAACTGTGAGGAAAAAAAAGAAGTTAAAGCCTCCATGGCTATTTCAGAAGGCAAAAACAAATAAAAAAAAAAAAGAACAAAAAAGAAAAATGCTGCGTAGAAATAGATTTTCTTATTCTTAGGTTTAATATGAACATTCTTAGAACTCTTTTATATTTTCCCATACTTATTTCTCCTGCTATGCCCTTTCGAGAGTAGCCCTTGAAGTTTATGCATTAATGCTTCATTGAGAACTTCACAGGCATTTTTACACAGGGAATTTCTTAATTTACATAATACCTATGAGAAAGTAAGCATTTTGAACACTATGTAAATTGAGACATTATTTTTTAACTGTTTCCTTTACCAAAATATCCCTATAAAGAAATGCATTCAAAAAGCCCTCTTCAAGAGACAAAATAGACATCTGAGAAGCCTTCAGAAATATGTAGCAGAGTAGAAAATGCCATGAAAATCAGAGGGACCAGGACATTACAATCAGGAAAGTGAAAAACGGAACAAGCTTTAAACGTTGAGATTTGAAGTGCAGAAATAGGTGGCAAAGGAAAGATAACATGATCTCAAAAGCCACTCACAGAAACATATTTGAAGTTTTGTGATCAATTCTGTTTTAAGATATTCACTACAAGGTGTAGATAAACAAATAAGCAGCCAACCTGATGCAGAGCGCCGACAATTTTTCGTGCTTCTTGGTAGACTGCCTCAGGGCTCCAGTGGCGGTTGATGTTTTTGAGCGCCCTGGCCAGGCGGTTGTGCTCTCTCAGCCACAGGGTGTGCATAGCTGCCAGAGATGTGACCTCACTGGATCGGCTGTCCCCAGCCATAAAGCATTCAATCCTCTCACCTTCACTTGTGTTCAAGTCTTGTGCACAAGGTGAAGGGATCCGGTCTGTAAAAGGCAGGTATTCCCGATGGTTATCGTAATATTTAATGTTAACTCTAAGAAGGCCTTCTTTGCTTGTTAGATTCCTCAGTTTGTTTTCAATGGCAGGGGTACTGCCATAGACAGTAGAAGCATCAAGGAAAGAAGTTAAGCCGTTGATCTGTTGTCTTGGACTTAGCGCTGATAGATTTCCAAAGAGAATACTGTGATCACCAGTGCCACATGCAGGAGATGAGCGGTAGAAGGGCAGGCAATCCTTCCCTCCAGATAATGTGCCATTGGGGGTCACCTGCATTAAAAAAAACCTAGGTATTTTCTGAGGTGAAGATAACAGCTGTGGATGTTGAATTCAAGGCTTGTGTAAATCCATCTTCTGTCTCAATTTTCAGTTGTTCGGATCTCATCTAGTGGACTGACAAATTCTAAACCTCTAGAGATTGTTTTCCTTCAGATTTAAACAGAGATGATTCAACCCTTTTTAAGCAAAGGCAGAAATAAACCCCAAACCCTTTAATCTGCCATAAGAGCAAGCCACCGATGTAGCCGCTTTTGGCCAGATCTACACCTAAATTAGCCTGGCTTCACAATCAAAATTCATTATTAAAGGTATCACAGTGAAGATGTGAACATCTAGTCAAATTATGTTCTACTGAACACCAAATGAAACAATAGGTTTACACATACACCTAAAAATGTAATTAAGAGTTTCAATGTCTGCAGCAGCATGCTGTTAAAGTTTTGTTTCCATACTTAATTCTAATCCAGTTTCCTGACTAAAAAAGGGATATATAACTATTCACTCTGCTTTCTGCCAGTCCCTCAAAATCGTCTCCCACATTATTTTACAGCAACAGGTGTCTTACAAGTATTAACTTCTCACTATCTTTATAAAAAGGAAAGGTTGCACATAGCCTTTGCCAAATGAAAAACTTCCCAGTCCTTTATCAGTTTGACACACACACAGTCAAGAGACTGAGGTCAAATGGTGATCCAGTATTCGTGTGATAGTCAGCACGGATACAGTCTGAAACAGCCTGCCACTCAGTCAGCTATTCCAAATATAGGCAAAGGGCATGAGAGAGACACATGGGAATTATCAAATGAGATCTTGGGGTACGGGTAAGAGTATTAGGAGAGAATACAGCCCAAATCAGACAGCTAGAAGTTTTATCACAAGAGAGCACTGAAAACTATATGTGAATAACTTAACAGATGTGCTGGCTGAAGGTAGCAGAGATGTTGGAGGAGAAGACAAAGAAAGAGGGAGAAAGAGTTTATTCACATTGTTTGATATTGAAGAAAAAATCTCAGACCATCAAGACTATTCAAAGAATGGAGTTCATCACTTAAAACAAAACCTGCCATGTTTCAAAATTCCTAAAATCTCTGTGTTATCTAAGGCATATTTGGCTTTACAAGCTCTTTTTTCTGAAAAGCACATTATTTCCAAATTCTAACAGTACTGCATTGTGCACCAACAATGAGCCATAAGAATCTGTCAGTTCCAAGAGTTTAAAATAGATTAAAATCAATTAAAAATGTTATAACAATCACAGAGTATGAGTTTCAGGGAATATAAATCTAGGGTTTTCTTATCAGTTGATCAACATGAAGTAGGTACAGATAACACTTACTAAAGCTGTTAGAAATATACCAGAAAAAAAAAAAAATCTTCAAAAATTTGACCAAGAGAAAATAAATGTTCTGTACAGACAACTGAGCTAACCCTTCTTATTTGTATTCTATCTGCTTGCTTTTAATTTTTGAAAACTCTTTGTCAGAAGACAGTCAATACTGCAGATGTTATACAAAATGATGTAATTTCTTCTTCATCCTTCTAATAATATAGAGATCAATCTGTGAAGATAGAATAGTCATTAAATTGGGGGTAAAAGTAACAAGGCAACTTTGCAATGGAATTCAAGAGCTTCATATAATAATATTGTTTCCTCATTTATTATACGAAGTAAAATTTTCTTACTACTGTGTGATGGCTTTGCTCTTGGCCACACACCCACTCATGCAACTCCCCCACCCACCCTAGGATAGGGGAGAGAATTAAAGGGGTAAAAGGAAAAAAGGACTCGTGGGTTGAGATAAGAACAATTTAATAACTAAACTACAATAATATTGAAAATAATACTAGATACAAATATACAAATGAGTGATAATCAGTGATACTGCCCCCCCCACCTGATGACCAAGGCTCAGCCTGTTCCCGGCTAACGATCCCGGAGCAGGGAGAGTCCTGAAACCGCACTCACGGAACGGAGATAACAGTCCGAGCGTCCCAGACTGAGAGCTGGCTGGGGTGTGGGGGAGGAAAGGCCTTGGGAGAGCGACCATCTGGAGCGAGACGACCCAGAGCAAAAGAGATCTGGAACCAAAAAATGATGAACTTCCGGAGGGTCCTCACCTATATACCAGGCATGATGTGTATGTTATGGAATAGGTTATTGGCCACTCTGGGTCTCAATCCCGAACCTAAGATCAAATCCTGGGCTAGTAACTGGGGCCGTGCTCCCTCCCAGCTTCAGCCAGAGAAGCTGAAAGACCTTGTCAGTGCTTAAACATAACTTTTTATCAGCTTTCTTCTGAGCACAAATCCAAAACACAGCCTCTTGATAGCTATTATGAAGAAAGGTAACTCTGTCTCAGCTTAGCCCAGGACATACTGAGAACCCATGTCAGTAGATATTGATACCAATGAAGCATTTAAGTTAAGAAAGGGTTGCATTTGTTTTTCATGTTTCGTTTGGTAAAAAAATTCTACCAATATTTCTTCACTACCTAGGTTTTAGGAAATAAAAGTAGGTTACTTTTTAAGGAAATACGTAATTATTTCTTTTCCTTTTCTTTCTCTCACTGATTGTTGAAATCAGTAATTTCTCTGCCTTGTGTTTTCTACTTAGTATTTGTCTCTGTTACTAAGTTTCTTCCTATTTGTGTGGTTTCTTTTTCCCTTCAGCTGGTATTGTAAGCAGGCAGTTCATCTCATACTACAAATACCTGAACTTGAGGGCATTGTACATGTTTGAGTGCCTCCTGCTTCTAGTTATCAGGAACACCTGGAAGAATTCAGGTGTAACTGGGGAAAAAAAAATATATGTATGAGACACCTTTAAGTTGTTAAACAGCAAGGCTCACAACGAAACAGATCAACAGTGAATGAAGTTCATACTGAATAATCTTTAGTTAACTGCCTCTGCGATTTCAGTTCAAACCGTTCTGTGCCCCAGTGGAGAAAAACAGCAGTAATGAACATTAAGGGACTGGCAGAACTGCATAATGAAGTCCTTTCCCTTTTCATGGGATAAGTAGTGTGCAGCCAGCAGCTGAATGTGCAAATGAGAGGTTTATTAACGTTATTATTCAAATGATATAAAAAATAATCTGAGGAAAAAAAAAGAACCTTTTCTGCTGAAATGGGTAGAGAGTCACATTTTTTTCCAAAACTAATGAATAATATTCGTAAGAATATTTTATTTGCCTTGCATAATTTCTAGAGGAAAATAAATCCGACAAAACCCTCTCTGGTCACAGTAGTTTTCCTAGTAGAGTTGCATGTTGCCTTAAACTGTTATTATATATGTATGGTCAAACCTCTTTATGGTGAAATTCTTTAATGTCTAGGAAAATAAAAGGCACTAATTGTTTCAGTGTGCCACAATGTCTGTTATTTCAGCTAAAGAAAAATCTATCTTATTATGAACTTGTTCTGTGTGAAATGACCTTCTAAAAAGATTTTTGCTATAGAGTTAAAAGAAAACCTAGCTTATGGTCTATGCAAGTTTGCCAATAAGGAAATCATGAATGTTTGTTTGTTTGTGGACAAGAAACTCGGAGGAGAGTCAATGACCCCATCTGACAGTGAGCTGCTACCTCTGAAACAGAGAAGGAAAAGGCAGGGATTCACTTTGTTGGTTGTTGAGCACACACCGACTGATCCATTTGTAGCTGAGGCAGTAACCTGTCATGTTACATGTCACCTTTTGCAAATCACATCACTTTTCTGTGGATCTGTTTCTTTTACACCTTTTTGTATCTGAACTGTCTGAAAGCTTTTCAGGATTGTGTCTTGTTATGTGAACGTGCCATATCTAGCTTATATTCAGCAATGTAATTAATACTGAATAAAGTCAGTGTCTCTCCTATGAAAATCTTTCTAATGCTCATTATGTCTCAGCTCTAACCTGAAATAACCATCTGAAGAATGACAGGTTATCTCTGCAACCCTGTTCCATGTGTCAGGCTGCTGTAAAAGAAGTGTAACTAAAGCTAGTGATTTTTTCTCTCTTTTTTCTTTTTTTCTTCACATTATGGAATTCTGAAAAGACACAGAAAAAGAATGTTGAGGCTCTACCACAAGCTACAGGCTCAATGTAAGAATCACTGGGTGAAATTCTATAGCCTTTATTATGAAAATGTCCAGAACTGAAAATTGTAATAGTTCCTGATAACCTATAAATCATTTACCTGCACTTGCTATGAATAATGCACTACCGCAGCTTTTAGTCCTTCATTAAATTGCACTGACTCAGAACATTTTACAGACAGTTTCCCTAACCTGCACAGTCAGGAGCTGCTTCTCCCTGGTGAAACCCCCAGAGAGGGTGTGCAGCTGTAAGCACGGTTGTCCTTTTCCGTGGGTGGATTCTCCCTTGGGTGCTGCTGTTCTCGGAACACAGCAAGAGTGCAAACTGCAGCCTCTATGTTTACATGGTTGGATAATATGCTATTGATTTCACTGTCTTTGGAAACCAGCGACAGTATCTTCATATACAAAATGAACATATAAAATGCACTGTGGAAGTTGTACAAATATTTAATAGGTGAAGATTGGTTTTAATTAAGAATTCAAGAAAAAATAGACATATAATAAAAAGCAAAAGAACAACCATCTTCATATCTGTCCCTCTAAGCTGTGAACAACAGAATAATAAGAAAATGGAGCTGAAAAATTCACAGGACTGTGATCATGTAATGAATCGACAAGTTGGGAAACCTATCTAACACTTACAGGGTTTTTTCTGAAATTCTTTACATGTCGTCCTGCCACGGCCATTCTGAGTACCAGGCACTAACTCCCTGCGGTAGCCATGGGTATACCTTGACCCCGTGCCCCTGCTAGGCTACACTGCTGAGCAGGAGCAGCTCCTAGGCTACATTCAGTGCCAGATTTAGTATACATACACATAACTCGCCTTCAGGAGCATCCTTGAAACATACTCTGTGATTAACCTCTTTACAGCTCCAAGACAGAAATCCAAAATATTGTTTAAAGCACTGAAGGAGGCACTTGTGGGTCCATGCCATGGTAATCTGTGCAGCTTTTTTAACTCTGCACTGTAATGCTGCTACCATGTGAATAATGTTAGCCTTGGAGTCCTCTTTTGAAGATCCCTTAAATTGCCTCTTTTTTAAGCAGATGGGATTTCTAGGCTTGAACTGGTCAGGGTTCAGTGACTAGACTTCCATGGTCCCTGTGATCTACATTTGATTCAAATTATGGGTAACAGTATGAGTCTCTTCTCAATTTAAAGATCTATTTAGTAATAGAAAATGTGGAGTTCTAGTGCTTAAAGATAAATGTTAATTGTGCTATTTCAAAGAATATGTGATAAACACAAAACATGAACTTTTGAAGACTTTTGCAGTTTTATATCTACAGCAAACTGACTTTTTAAAAATGGGATTCAACACACAGCCACATTGTGTCATATGTTGGTGACACACTCCACCTCCATCACATCCTGTGAAGCACTGCTTGTGAGGGACTGGACTTCTGCCCCAACCCCTCCTGATAAGACTTTGGGAATGGGAACATTTCTAAGGCTATTACTTAACAGCATAAACAGAATAAATAATTTCTTGCCCCAGATGGAAATTTGAGACATAGTAAAGTAGAGATTTTTGTCAAAACTATGGAAAACTCATTGCAATTATGGCTGTTGTTGCTAAGCCAGCTCAGCCAGTCACTCAGAGTCCTGAGAATGTGATTCTTTAAGAAGTCTGTGTTCTTTCTGAATGCTCTCAAGCTATGCCTGCAGACTTTCAGAAGTGCATATCTCCTGGGCGAGACAGACTACATTTACCTGTGTGTGCTAACATTGCAGGCAGTCATTACTTTCACTTGGCCTTCCCTGTGTTTTAGTTTCTCTCACCAAATGGAAGATGAGCCATCTTTCAACATAGGACATGACTCGGTTCCCATTACATTTAGTGGAATATTTTCCTTTATGTTTAATGGAAGAGGAATTAGGCACTTAAGGCAAAGGGAAACTGTGGCACAGTTACCAAGTATGGTTTGCTGAAAGAAAAAGAGTTTTCTATTCTGATGGAACTTATTCCCTCCATTGGCTTCAGTGCATAGAAAAGCTGGTCAGTAATCAAGCTCCAATTCTAAGGAAACTAATATAGGTTTCTCTGGATAGAGATGGGGGCATCAGTCCAAGAGCTGTAATGGGCGTGGGGCTCTCCTGTAGCATGAGATGCACAGGCTGTGCTTTGAGAAACAAAAAAGTGGTTCAGCTTTGCTACTTAATTTTGAGTGAAAGAATGACTATACTTTTAAATTAATCAGGCAAGAATACAGGATCCTGTATTTATACCAATTTATGTTTCTTCTAACCCTCTAACAAGCTTTGAATTCATGTTTTACATCTACTCAAAGCAAAGAGGTGATGTACGTAAGTTTCAGCAACTCCCTGAAGATCATTTTATACATATGTTGAAAAGATAGCTCTCTTCAAAAGTTTGCATTAGCTGCTGGAAATCTCTTTGCTTTCACTGAGTAAAGTTAAAATCATTTCACTTCATCTGGCTGGCAATTTAAAAGCAGAATTATTTATGACTACTTCCCTATTTTCCCCAATGGAACTCAAAACCTTGAAGCATGAGAACAATAACATTGGGAGGAGACTAGTAAGGTTTCTCTACACCATAAACCTGAGAGGCAGAAAAAATTTAGTACCTTAAGTACCTTAGCTATGGTTTGTTATCTTTACGAAACAATTGAAATATCCACTTGTTTCATTTAATAGTTGCATTGGGTTTCAATTTTTCTGTCACTGTTTGCTGTAATATTTTTGGATGATCTATCAATTTCCTTTATAATTAGTTCATGTAGGGGCGCTTTGTACTGAAGTAGAATTTTGGCTATGATACTAACTTTAGGCTTCGTAATTATAAGGCTGATAAAGGATCCTGGGAAAGAAGGAAAGCAACCAGATGTGCAGAGGCATCCAATTATACAGGACGTGAGAAAGATAAGGAGAAACTGAGAGAAATTTATTAGCACAGCTGTTATTTTAGAGGTTGTGTTGACATAGCTTCGAAGGTTACGTTCTCAGGATTGAAAGTAGCCAATAGTGATTTTGTTATTAAGAATTTTGAATTATTGTATCCAATCAGTAGCTGCCAAATCTGAACGAACTCTGTATAAAAGCATGTGTGCAACACACAATAAATGGCTTACACTTTCATCATAATTGGCTCGTCTGGGTGGTACCCAAGAACTTCACGCGCTGACTGCAAAGAGCCCCTCGCGCTGACTACAAAGAACTCCTCCGGTCGACTACAGTTCAGTGTATGTGTATCACTAATGTGCTTTACTTTACTCACCTGTTTAGAGTCTGCAATTTATCTTGAAAAAAAATTTAGACCCTTACCTTTATTGGAAAACACGGATTTTGTTTCTCACATGTCATCTGGCACTCCATTCCAGTGAGGAAGGTGGTTCTACTTGTGCTCTGGGGTGTGAATGCTATGTCGTGGTCTATGTACTGTCCCCACACCATAATAATATCAGAATATATGTTGTCTTCGGTAACAGCCTCATTAGAAGTGTGAATAATTTTTCTTGTCACTTCGCGAACCTGGGAAGAGAACTAATTTACCTTGAGTACCAAGCAACATTTATGTATCATAAAATGATGAAACACTAAAAAAACAGGGGGACAGTGATAAAAGGTAACTTTTTTTTTCCTTAGAATACTTTGTGCTGTGGAGGACTTTTAATGGTTTGCTTAGAACAAAAACAAAACCTCAACATCAAAATCCTCAACCTCTGACAGACTCTTATTTCTCTTCAGGAGCTGAGATACCAGTGCCACAAGCAGATTCAAAGATGTTTCAGCTGAGTTTTTCTGTACGTTTGCCAAATGAGCAGTGTATCTTCAATCTGTTTCTTTCCAGAGAATTTTGAAAACCACACATTTCTTTTAGACTGTCTAAAAGTTTTCTTTCTATTCTGTTTTCTGCTCCTTTAACAAGAAGATTCTGCACAACCTCAAGTCACCATGGATACACAGAGACTCTGGGCTGTTCCATACACAAATGGAGAAGTTTACGCAGCCCAGGAGACAACCTAGGTTGCAAATACATGGTAGCTGAAAGCTCTGCTTCATTTTCACAGGCAGGGAGAAGCCAAAACATATTTCTGAGGCACTTCTATGAAAGCTCCGTAGAGATACAGATGCTCTGAGGGGGAACACAAGGAGACATCTATGCTACATGTCCAGCCTATGCTAATAACCAAACAAAATCATCAGAGCAAAATCAGCAGCCAGTTTATATGATTAGGGTAGTGCTATTATTCACAGATTCCTCTCTCATGCTGCAAAATATTCTCTGGTATACAACAGTTACCATAGAAGTCAAGCAATTGAAAGGACAGCAGGTAAAGAAGGGTCACAGAGTCTAATAAATATAAGGGCCATATAATGAAAATATAAGGAAGGTGCAGTTAAATGGAGTTGGTAAGGACAAGAGGCAACACGGGACTTGTTAGGAACATCAGCCTTTATACTGAAATAGTCAAGAGCAGAGATACACAGAGCTCATCAGGAATGCAAGTCTTTATATCAGTATTTTAATAGCTTTGGTGGCCACAAAACAGAAACTTTTTTTTCTTGCTGTTGGTAAGATTTTCTTATCACTGTTAACTTGCAGAGCTACGCTGTGTTTCAATATTGCTTTATAGTAATCCTCACATCTATCTCTCACCTTCACATTATTTGCATGTTGCTTTTTAAAGGATATAGTTGGATAGCTAAAAGTACAAAAAATCCAATTATGTCAATGAGGAAAAACGTCCATGGCACTAGTTTTATTCTGTCTTACCTCAAAATAAAGCAGAGAACCCTGCTGACAGTCAGATATGATTCAGTGCAGTCATGTAGTTTTGTTTTAGTGTGTATTACTTCACAAGCATGTACCCTAATGAACCTAGAAAAAAGCAGTTTGTACCGTCTACTGGAAATTTACCTGTGTAAATGTCAGGTTTTCATCTTTAAATGCTAAATTGTGCAGATAAGAGACAATGGTATTTAATTAATAACATGTGTTGCAAGTGACATTAACACTAAATTCTTTTGCTCATCCTTATTAAATATATGGTGGTTAAAATAACAAGACTTTGAGTCCATTAAAAGTCAGGTATCAAAGAAATGATGACAAACCAGAAATAGTAAATCCAGCCCAAAGCCTTGTACACTGCACTTGGGAATTTTACCCCAGTCCTCTATGCAAATATTTTTTGTTCAAACCTCCTTCATAGCAGCTCTGCTATTTTCTAAGCATATGAGCTGTTAAAATCCATAAATATTCCAATGCCTTCCCCGTAACCTGGGCTAGCTAAAAAATGAAGTTATGATTTGACAGTAATACTTGTATAGTTAAGGTACGCTGACCTAGGAGAAATGGTATACATGCATACACACATACGTATGCTAGCACGTCTATGTGTTTTATATTTATTTAGTTAACACTCAACCCTGTTTTCTCCCTCCTCCTTCCCTGAAGAAAGGCACCACAATTGAAACAAAGGATCGTAAAATCACTGGAAAGTCTAGGCTGGAAGGAAACTCTGGAAACCACATAGTGTGGCTTTCTCCTGAAAGCAGGGATTAGCTTATTCAGAGCCATGTCTTGGGTATTTCCCATGAGGGGTTCTCCAGCAGTTGTCTAGCCAGCCTATTCCAACATTTAATTGTTCTTGCAACAATTTTTTTTTTTCTTGTAACAAGACAAAATTTCCCCTGGAGCAACTTGTGACCATTGCCTCCTGCCGCGTCAGCGTGCATCCAGGTGAAGACCTCTCTTGTCTCTGTGACGGCCTTTTCAGCATGGGAGGGCTGTGATTAGGTCCACCCTGTGCTGCCTTTTCTCTAGGCTGAGCAATCATCACCCTGGGTCTGCTGGCTGCCCTGCGCCTGCTGCAAGCTGGGCAGGGGGCTGGCTGATGCCCTGCCTGCTCTCCACTACCGTCCTTTTCGTCAGAGCTACCCCCCAGGCAGTAGGTGGCCCCCTGCACAGCTCCTTGGGCTTACTGCAGCGCAGGGCAGGGCACCACTCACTATCTGGCTAACTGAACTTATGCCGTAGGAAATCTAGCAGCTCCTAGCCAGAGTGCAAGAGCTTCTTTTGCTATTTGATTTGCTGATGCAAATAGAGGTCTCTGGTGACAGGTATGGTTACAACCCAGTGTAAGTGTTTCAGGTGATCTTGCCGTGCACTTTCTAACCAAGGGTAGCTGGACTCCATTGTATCGGATGCTGGGATCCCATCCTCGGGGCTGGCTGAGTCCATCTTCATAGGCTGGTGGAAGCCACCTGGCCAAGGCCGTGTTGGATGCTCCCCATCTAGGATGTTCCCTGGGAAAAGAAAAAACAAAACCCCCAAAGCCAAAAATAACAGCAGCAAAACCAAAAAAACCCTTGATCTCTGAATACATTCTGAATATAAAATATTTGTGTA
>NW_010140908.1:0-3424 GCF_000699245.1 Pterocles gutturalis
CTGGGACCCCCCCGGGCTGCCTGCCGGGGGTCGGCGTGGGGCGCGCAGCCTGGGCTCGGTTTGCTGCCTGCTCCTTCTGCTCCCCCCGAGAATCCCTCGTGGGTTAGTGGGGCTGTACCCTGCGCAGCTGGGCGGTGTTGTGCGGCGTGGTGTGGTTTGCAATGATGAGCTTTGCTCATTGGAGCTTTTACCTTCTAGAAGGGCCCCCCAGCCCCTTTTTTTGAGGAATGTTGATTGACCAGGTGGGAGTTTGCCTGTGGACTCTGCTCTGGGATCAAACCCTCGCACTCAGGGCACTGTTTTGCAAACCACCAAGAGTGTTTCTGCTTGAAAAAATTCCTGTGGGACTCTTTGCAAGCTCCGGTGCGGTAAGAGGAGATACTGAATCGCAGGAGCTCAGGATGAGAGCAGAAACCAGCCTCTTTTGAGTGGCCCTTTCGTAATTTAGTGATAGCAGTCGGATGTTTATTGTGCTGGAATATTCTGCTCTTCTAATCTCTGCAGATATCCAGGAGAGAGAGAGAGGTGTGCGCTGTGATTAAATACTCTCGCTGCTCTTAGCGGTGCTGGTGTCTGTAGGGAGAGATAACTAGTTGGAGCTGTTGCTGCTCTGCACGCCGGAGAGGAGTTGAATTCCCTGTTCTGGAAGCGCTGCCTGAGATGCATACCAAAAAAAAAAAATCAAAAGAAATTGTCTCTTTGGACTTGTCACATCAGCCTAGCTGCCTGCTAAATTGTAAAGAGGAGGAAAAAAAAAAAATCCCTGCGGGATGGAAGTGAGCAGCCCAGGACTGTTGAGTTAGCATATGCTGCTGCAAAAATGAGCAGAAATGGCACAGTTTAAAAATAAAGAAATAAAATATCATCCTGAGACAGGCTCTTCTAGCAGGACAAGTCTGCAAAGTGGCATAAGGAAATTTGGGAGCAATAGGCACTGACAGGCACTCAGCCTGGGGGCTGGGAGAAGCCGGCTCCCTCTCCCAGCTCCCCGGTTTACAGGTGTGATGATGTTTGCTAGTCCTCAGCAGCGCCTGACTGCAGGTTTTAATGAACTCTTCTTCCAGTGAGCGAGGCCACCTGATTCGTGTTGTCCCAGGAAACCAAGCCTGGAGCGCTCTTGGGCTGGACACGGGTGGAGGATGCAGGAGGAGCGATGGGCAGACTCTGCTCGATGTCGCTGGTTGCTGAATGCTCTGCAGCGGCTGTTTCATACCGCCCAGGAGGGCTAACGAACGTGGTCTCCTCCAACCATCCTGCATGGATCTGAAACCTGCCTCTCGGGGGTGAGAAGGAGGGGAACGGGCACATCAGCTCCGAGAGTCATGCCGGGAGCTGCCCGGGGCGCAGGGATGCGCTCCCCATCTCTCCTGTCAGACCTGTGGAATCGCTCAACTGGGGAAATAGGAAAAATACGGGGGAATTTTCCCTTTTCTTCTCATCCCAAAGAGTGTGTGGCCCCAGGGTGGGGGGAACCCTCCGTTCCCCGGGGAGGCGACTGGATCTGCCTTCCCTGCACCGAGCTGCTGTTGGAAGCAGGGCGAGGGGGGGTTAGTGCCAGCTCCCCCCGTCACAGCCCGTCCTTCCTCCTCTCTGCTCTAAAGCAAGAGAGAGTGACCTCTGTGTTCTCCTTGAGTAGAGGCTGAGGAGCTTTTCCACCTGTGAATCCCTAGTAGAGAGAGGTGTTTCCTGGGGAGATGCTGGGAAAAAACTTCTCTGGGGTCTGGTGTGTGTTCAGGGAGCTGGGAGGGGGGGAATGGTCTGGGGTCGAGGTACCAAACCCAGGGCTTGGGGTTTGCTCTGAGGGTTGGGCAGCCCCAGGCATCCCCTTGGGTCTGGGTGGTTTGAAGCTTCTGCTTTTCTGCTGAGTTGGGAAGAAATCGCATCAAGGAGGGGTAAGAAGATGGTGTGGTTTGAGCTGGGCGTTGATATGAAGCAAAGCGGGTGAAAAAGATCAAATGCAAACGGAATAAATGATTGTGTAAACAGTGCTTTGCGGTTCTGGTACCTGCTTAGGTGCTCTGAAAGGATTTGCTGTCTCAAAAGGCAAAAGTGAGGTAATACTTGCAAAGGTTATAGCTTTCATTGAGGGGAAAAAAAAAAAAAAAAGACCAAACCAGACTTGTTTTTGAGCAAACAAGTCCTTCCTTAGATCTGAAGCAGAAGAAAAGGCTCTGGATGAGAGAGCCGGTCTCCTTTTATTCTTTCCAACTCTGTTATTGCATCTCGTCCGAGGGATTGCCTCTCCTTTCAACCTGGCTTTGTTCCTGCCGTGAGGCTGCGGTGGCGGTTGCCCTGACGTGAAATAGCAAAGGGCTGCTGGAGGGTGAGCCCAGCCAAACCGACCTGTGCAGGCGGCATCGCTTTTTTTATTATTCCCCAAGAGATGTAAATACAGGGGGTTTGCACTGATGTGTGGGACCTGGTGCTGCAGGACTGGAATGATGTAGTTGGGCACGTTTGGCTCATTTCGGAGCGCTCGCTTTGGAATTATTCCCTTGCTCTGTGCAGGGTTTTGTCGGCTGTGTGCGGCTGGATGAGGATGGTTCTGTGTGGGTGGGACGGAGTCTCGTACCCTCGGTCGGTGTACGGGGGTTTGCTGGTTTCCACAGGCTGGAGGTAAAAGCTGGGCTGTTGCACGAGGCGATGCTGATGCACGTGCTCGACTGTCGCCTTGGCTTAGAAGTTTTAAGGGAAGGAACTCTCCAGCAGCTGGTGTCCTTCAGTTTCTAATGGGAAGCTGTCAGAACTGGGCAGTTTAATGGTTAAAGCTGGTGTTTGCTTCCCCTGGCAGGAATGGCCCCATCTCCCTGTAACTGAGGACCCTGGCTGTGCTCTTCATCACTTGAATTCGGGTGTTGATTGAGCTCTTTGTTTCCAATATACTTATCTTGATTGTCCTGTTGTTTACTTATTGATTTCTTTTGTTTTTATTTTTTTTTTTCTTGAGAAAAATTATTAATACATCCCACAGGTTGGGATTTATGGGCTAATTACCTCATCCTGATTTAATAACTTCCCAGCTCAAAGTTGTCACCTGCAGCTCGTGCCCTGCCCGGTGCAGGGAGACCAGCTGGGCTGTGGCGGGTTCCCCTCTCCATCCTCATCGGTGAAACAAGCCCTGGTGAAGGCTGTGATTTATGGGGCTGCTCGGAGGGCTCTGCAGTCAATATTAGTGTTTTTATTTGTTCACCATTTATTTTTTTTTAATATTTTTATTTTTTTTCCCAGAATAGGGACCTTGGGGGGGAGCAGTTACGTAGAGACCTGGGCGCTGCAGGAAAGTGCATTTTAAAAAAATATTCCTAAATTCTGGGCTGGGAGGATGTGATTTTGCTGTTTCCCCACCAGATAACCAGCCATGCCTGGTATAAAACTCATCAAACTAAATGAAGGAGTCGTTTCCAGCGCTGGGTTCACATCGGAT
>NW_010140908.1:3540-4263 GCF_000699245.1 Pterocles gutturalis
TCAGCGTGTGTGTGGTTTTGTTTGTTTGGGGATTTTCCTCACTCGACTCCAAACAAACAGTTTTACCCAATTCTTTTTTAGACCTCTATTCTGTTATATTTTTAATTTTTTTTTTTTTTTTTTTTTTTTTTTTTAGCCCCAGTTCCAAACATAACTTAAATCTGGCTTGCCGTTAACGATTCCTTTTGGAAAGGAAGTGGGTTGTGTTTAATTCTGCTGATGTGGGACTGGAGCTTTCAATACACTCCCAATTTGTACAACTGCCATTTGAGGGAACCGCGAGCCCAGCCACTTGGATCCAGCCTCGGCTCATGAACGCAGCGGTGCCGAGTCCGTGCTGTCCCCACCAGGCTGCGGTGGCATTAAGTGATATTATTAATTTTGTGTTATTTAGCGTCAAAGAATCCCAGGAGACGTTGGGATTGAACCATGCAAAGTGCTGCCCATGTGCAGAGAACGATGATGCTCGCTGTGAAAGATGGGCTGGCTCCAAAGAGGATTTTGGGGTGATTTAGTGGATGTTTGGGTCGGTTGGTCTCTGCACTGGAGTTAATTGGTGTTTTTCTGTAGGCTTGCTTGTTGAGGTGGTGCTGACTGTAGTTAGGTTGGGGAATAAAAGTTGAGATGGTCCAGCGTGGAGATGGGCAGCACAGGAGAGACCCGGAGCTGCTGGAGCGGGGCCAGAGGAGCCACGGAGATGGTCCGAGGCTGGAGCAGCTCCCG
>NW_010140908.1:4530-8166 GCF_000699245.1 Pterocles gutturalis
GGGCTTTTTGCGAACCAGGGGAAAAAAAAAAAAAAAAAAAAAAAAGAAAGATTCTTTATGGTTTTACAGCCCCTTGGTCTTGATTTCTGGGTAGCGCTGCCCTGCAGGGGCTTGGTGGGGAGGATGCTTTGGAGACCAAACATCTCTGTGGTGTGCGAGGCTGCGTTTTGGGGCATTTTTCCTCCGGGTTTGGCCAGAACCTGGCGTGCAGCAGGAGGAGATGTTTGTGCTGGGACTCCTGCAAAGGGAGGCAGGGCTGCAAGTTCTTGGCCAGTTGAGTTTGGGAAGAACAGGGCTGGGGTGTGCTCGTGCATCCCGTGCTCTGCAGCTCGCTTGAACTGGGTCCCAATGCAAGCGTTTAAACTTTGTGCACCGATGGGTTTTAACAAAGCCTGGGCAAGTATTTGGGGTGAAAACTATGGGGACTGTTATTTCAGGCAGAAAAAAAACCAAACCCTGTTCCATGGGGAAATGGCTCGGGTCAGGTTTTCCCACTACCACCACGTAACTTCGGAGCTGCTCCCAGTTTCTGGTCCTTTGTCCCTGGGTTGGAGCACAGGACCGAACCCCTTTGTTTTCGTAGGGATGTGCAAGCATGGTGTTTGTCGAGAGGAGGGATGAGTGTGTTGGGGATAGAGGAATCAGTCTGCAAAAGCAGAGGAAGGATTTTTAGCAGGACTTTCCTGTGCAGTTGTTTTTTTTTCTACGTGCTTCTCTTTCTTTTTTTTCATTTACACTGAAGCCATCAATCAGGAGACAAAATACCAATAGTTGCATGCTAAACATGTAATCATCAACATAGGTTTGTTTTAGTTACAGAATAGATCCCAAATAATTACTTGCCGCCCTACAGCAGAATTAATATAATTAGGGGCATAATTACAGTTACCTACCACTCAGGGATTCTGCGAAGGCTTAATTAATATTTGAAATTGCTTCAGGATCCACTGACTATCTACTGATACCCAACGCCGAGAAGAATAATTGTCGTTATTGTTGTGTAGGTACCAAAGGATACTGGTGTGGGGAGGTTAAATCAACCCCACGGAAATCCAGAGCTCGCGGAGGACGGGACTAAGCCGGACTTTGGATCCCTGCTGCCCGCGCGCTTGTGAGATGCTGCCGGGAGTTTGTTTAATGGAGATGGCTGTGGGAGCGTGTTACCCCCCGGAGCTGCTGGGGTTTGCCCTTTGCTCTGGGTGTGACTCAGGATAGTGCCATTTATCCTGAAATCCCCCGGCTGCCGGAGCTCGTTCCCGGCTGGAGCGTTGCACAGGGCTGTAGGGATTTTGCAGCATCGCCATCTGGCTCCGAAAACAGTCGCTTCTCCCAGCGGGATGGCTGAAATTGGAGCTGAAATGAGGAGTTTTTATTTTACTTTTGGGCTTGCTTATTCCATCCTGGCTGCAGGCTTGCTGCCTCCTGAGCTGGGATGGAGGAGAACTGCTCGAGTCGGTTATCCCTGGGTAGGGCTGAGCCTGCGTGTGGGGCTGGGGCTTGTCCATAGGTTTTGCATCCTGATGCCATCCAAGGTCCCATTTTCTATACCCTGACCACACCAGCCTGGCATTGGCACCAGCTGGTGGGTAGCACGGGTCCCCGAGCGCGGATGCTGGCGGCAGGACAGGGACGGGGCGATGCCCTTATTCCCTGTCGCAGGGACAGCGATGGCTGTGTGCACACCTCGGGGATGGGGAAATCCTGCCTTTAATGGACTGCCCACACCTTAAAAAATAAAAATCAAACTCAAAAGACACCTGCTAGCCACCAAAGGCTTACGAGCACATCAGCAGGCTTGCCCAGGGTTTGGCAGCAGGGCGGTTTTATTTCTTCTTCCTTTGCTTTCCTCTGTCCTTTTGCTTGATTGCAATTTTTTTTTTTTTTCCTGCACCCACTTTCTTTGCAGTTTTCACCACTTGTTTCACTCCTAACTTCCTTTCCTTTTCCCAGTCCCCTCTCTCTTCTCCTCTCTAACCCAGCCAAAAGTCACCCAGGAATCTTGATCCATTTTGGAGTATGTTCTTCTCTCTTTCTGAAGATGGGGAACCCTGTTGTTGCAAACCTCTGTGACAATGCAGCTGATTCATTCCACTCTCAGGCAGTTCTGGGAATTCTTCCTTTGGCTTTTTTCCCCCCCCCACCCCCTAACCCTGAGCACTGTAATTTCGTGCGGTGGGAGCCGGTATTTGTAATTTGATTTTCATTGTTCCCGTCCCCTCTACTCCAGTTTTGTAATTTACTTCTGGAATAAAACAAACTCCAGCAAAACATCCTCCTCCAACACCTTTGAGCTTTAGATTTTTCAGTAATAAAGTGTGAATGTAGATTAAAAACTTGATCTGTTACTAATCTTATGACCACACTGATTTCCATACGGTGTATTAAATCCAGAAGAATGGCCCATTATAATACAATTAGCTGTGATTCACAAGCAAGAATTACTGTCGCCAGTGTGGGGGAAAAGTTGAATAATACAATTGGAAAAAACTGAAACCTTTGTGGTTTGGCTTTTTTTTTTTTTTTTTTTCCTTTTGAAAACACTTTAAAACCAGGAAAACCTGCGGTGGGGAATTCACTCCGTATTTTGTAATAAATTTCTGTAACGATCCAAAGTGTCTCATTGTGGGTATGGAGAGCTTTATAGGCTCCCAACATATGTTACTGACAAAAATAAATAACCTCATCCCGTGGCTTCATTAGAGTTAATGCATCAGTGCTTCCCGACCCGCTCTTGCGGAAGGACCCCAATCTGGCTGAGCAGTGGGCAGGAGCAGGAGCATCAGCAGCTTGACCTTAGCGCTGTGTTCCTTGAGCTACAAACTGCTCCAAACCACGATAGGTTTTGGAGATGTTGAATTTTTTGCAAACACTTGGAGGATGAAGCTGAGTAGCATCTCGCTCCCACTTGCTGGAAACATCTCCGTGTGCGGCGCTGGCTCTGCTCGGGGCTGCGTTTGATTTTTGTGAGCTCTTGGGCTATAGACCCTAAACTGGTTCTTGTGGGAGGATGCTTCAGGGCTCATCCCAAATCATGTGGAGCATGAGGTTCTTTGGGCTCTGACCTGGGCTGGTGCTCCCTAAAGCCTTGGAATTCCGACCAGGTCTTGGGCTTTTCTCCATCCAGGTGGCAACGTCAGTGAGAGATACTTCATAGAGATCCTGGGTGGTTTGCTTTGGAATGGGATGTTTGGAAACTTCCTTCTGCCTGTGCTTGTAAGAGAGGAGCCCCCCCTTTCCCTGCTGCCTTTAACCAGGCGATGGGAAGAGCCGTAGTTTTCTCCAGCTCTGCCTGAGGGCCAGCACAGGGGCCAAAACACCCAGGAAAATGGGTCTGAAATTTCAGAGGATTTTTCTCACCAACCCTTTCTCAAGGTGCCGGGAGGGACGTAATGGCTCGTGCGGGGATTTAATGGGCTGTGAGAAGGTCTGATGGTCTTTTCCCATTGCAGCGTGGCTTGTGAGTGTGTCTGCACTGCTGTATTTAATTTTTTTGGAAGCTGGGGGCTTGCTGAGTGTCAGAAGCAGTGCCTTTCCCTCCTTGCTGCTTTCTCTTCCCTCTGTCTGCCTTGGCACGCGTCTTGCCTTGGGAGCTGCCCCTCCATCGCCTTGGAGAGCTGGAGGAGGGGGGGGGGGGCC
>NW_010140908.1:8197-19334 GCF_000699245.1 Pterocles gutturalis
CCCCTTTTTGCACCGGGGGAGCTGAGGAGTGATGGAGATGCTGAGGTTGGTGCTCGGTCCCAAGCTCGCACACCTCTGTGGCACCCCGGGGAACGGGAACGAGCCCCTGACGCTGCTTCTCCCTGTGCAACCCCGCGGGAGGGACAGGGACACCGCGGTCCCCAGCCCGCTCCCCTGGGGCTGTGCGGTGGGGTTTCATGTCTCCCCAACCTTCCTTCCTCGCTGCATTGAGTAGAAACTCCCAAATATCTCCAAAAGTAGTGGAAAAACCGGCGAGTTTTTTGCTATCCTGCAGAAAGAAATCAGCCTGAAAGGTTCCTTCAAACACACCCATATGTGTCGCACGGTTCCCCCCAGCGCACAGAACTTCAGAACAAGTATTTTGCAATAGCAATGGCTCCTCTAAGGGATTAATAGTCTTTACCTTCTATTTTTTTTCCCCTCTGTGCTACCACCTCCTGGCGTAACGCATAGAAACGTGTGTGATGGTCGCGGAGGGATGTGGGAGCGTTGAGGTTGCGGCAGGGGCAGCAGTTTGCCATGTACCAGTTCAGATGACACGTACCAGTTAAAATAACCAGCTAATTCCCAGCGTTGGGTGATAACGAAGCATCTCCTGGTCCCTAAACCACTTCATGCTCAACTGAATGCAAAAATGCGTTCCTTCCAGAGAGTGTGTTTCCAACAGGAGGTATCACCCTGCCTTGAGTTATTCACTGCGAAACAGCACTTAAAATATTTACTGCGGAAGGTGACAAATCCAGACGTTGCACGCACATAATCCCAGCTACCTACACCATCCTAAAATCAACACGCTCCGTTATCTCAAACACATCAATCACTCTGTTTCTAATAACGTCTGCATCCACAGAGTCTCTCCGTCGAAACCTCCTCCGGGTCTCAGATGACTTATTGCACCCGAGACTGCGGCTGGGCTCTGTGCTCGGCGTTTTATTCGCGGTTATCGACGCTCGTGCATCCGCCGACATATTTCAGTGGAGCAGCCAGCCAAGGGTGCGTGCAAAGCTGGCTGAGGGTTTTCTCCTGAAAAGCACATTTGCTTTTGCTCTTTACAGACTTTCCCTCCTCTTCTCCATCCCTGCGTTGAACAAAGCTCCCGGTTCCCTCACCCTTTCCCTGCATCCAGGTTTATCAGTCTCCAAATGTGGTTGGAAGCATTAATCCCCAGTCTTTCCTGCCCTCTCTGCTTTCACAACCTCCCCTGTCCCCCTCCGTGCTGGGGTTGGGGACACGAATGTCCCCAAAGTTTTGATGAGTTCATAGCCCCTTGCCTTGCAGGGGTGGGGTTGTGGTTGTAGGAGGCTGTTGCAGTGTCAGGGTTTCTGCTCACCGCTCCTCCATAAAATGCAGTTTCCAGGCATTAATAGTCTAATATCCCTGACTCTAAGGTCAGCCGTGTTCATGGCGCTGGAGGGCAGAGGCTTTGTCGTGGTTTTATTGCCAGGCAAGCGGAGCGAGGAGAGAGACAGGACAGATGGATGCTCCTCTGTTGGCTGGTTTGTTTTTTGGGTTTTTTTTTTTCCTCCTGCTTGCAAGCTCCCAGCCGCTCCTCTGAGTCAGCACAGCCTTTGGAGAAGGTTCTGCATTGCTCCGGGTGACTTGCCCTGGTCCTCCCTCTCCTCTCCATCACTCCCTGCTGCTCTTGCTGTTTCCCATCGCCCCATTCCCGTCGCCATCCCCGGTTTTTGGGGGCTGGTTGGCTCTGGAGCATCGGCTGGGCTGCTGCGTGGTTGCCGGAGCCCAGCCCACGCTGCGGTGTTGGTTGGGCGTCGGATGGTTGATATTTTCTATATAATACTGACCAGAAACCTTCTGACCCAGTGCTACCACGCTCTAGAAATTCCTCTGAGTTTTTTCCAAGTGATGGACAATTCACCATGGCTTTACTGCTTGTGTCAGTCCTCCTGGCTTCACTTCTTTTGTTCTAAATTAATTCTGATAAATTAATTATATGTGCCGGTGCGTCCAAGGCACTTGCACAGCCAAGCCTTGGAGGAGACAGGTACAAATAACCTTCTTTGCTGGGTAGGGAAGTGCAGTAAAGTCATGAGTGTCCTGTGACAACGTGACTTGCAGCTTGGACAAGCTTCATCTCAGCTCCTGGTGTTTCTCTGCTGGGGATTGATAGCTGTGGGATGTGCGAGTGGTTTGTAACCCATGTGTTCGTGTGCTCGGATAAATATCTCCTCCTTTTTCAAAAGACGAAGCCAAACTGTTCAACTTTGACTTTGCACAAGAGGATATTTCTTTTCAGCAGAATTTGCTCCAGCGCCCTGCCACTCCCACTGAATTAAACCATCATTATCCAGTAATAGGTTGTGGCATGGGCGATACGGTGAAATTACGGGTCCCTTTTCCCTATCACAGCTCATCCGTCCCAAGGTTGGGGAGGTTATATTTAGAGTGACTCCTGGATTTGAGACCTGCCACCTCTTGGGAAAAATAATACATATGTGGGAATGAGATCCATCAGGATAAATGGCAGGTTTTGTAGCTTTACACGGGCTGGTGCGCTGGCTAGAAGCAACTCGGTTGCAGTTTCTGTATCTCGGCACAGGAGAGGAGGATGTTACATGTGAAGATGCACCAAGTGGTTTGGCAGGAACAAATCCCGACAGTTGGCTGAAGGTTAATAAAAATATTATTTTAAGAGGGTTAAAGATGTTCTTCGGTGTTTGTGTTTTGCCTTCTGGCTTGAGCAGTGCTAGAGGTGAGATTGCCAAGTTTTCCTTTACAGGTGTAAGGATTAGACACTGAGGTTGAAACAGCATCCACCCAGAGCAGAGGTTTCCCTGGGCGTCCTTAGCGCTGGCTTTAAACACCGAGTGCCGCGGGATTACACGGGCCAGGGGTTAGGCTGGGTGCAACAGAACCCTGGGGTAGCTTTGTGATGTCTGTCTGTGTTGTTAGTGATGTGGTCACCTAAAAAAAGTTACTGGCTTCAGGGCTGGAGATGAGACAGGTGGGAGTTAGTAGGAAATATTTTGATTTTCTTTAACATCCCCATAGGATCTGCCAAGGTGATTTCTTGGATTTTGCCTCACGCAAGGAGAAGCAGTGTGCCTTTGGTAAGCTGCTCTGATCTGTTCCAACGACTCTCCTGGTGCTGGAAACATCTGGAGAGGTTTGTGGATGGTCAGACCAGACAGACAGAAGGATGCCGAGTGCTAGGGAGGAGCTTTGTGGCGGGTGGGTGGTGGGATTTGTGCTATCCAAACATTAAAAATAGCGCCTGGTGCACTCCGCTCTGCGCTCTGTAGCCTGGCTGAGTCATCGGTCTGCCTTTGTATTAGCCTTGTGGGCGTTACTGTTTTGGGGATCTTCCTTCTTGGCTTGTCATCCTGGCTTGGATGGTGATTGCCTCTCGGGGAAGGTGCTGGTGGGATGTGCCCGAGTCCCCGTGCTGCGGAGCGTGCAGTGATGGAGAAGAGACTTGGAAAATGGGGAGGATTTTCCTTATAGCACCCTAGAGTCATAACCGCTAATATATATGTGAGATAAATAAAATCATAGAATCACAGAAGGGTTTGTGTTGGAAGGGACCTTAAAGCCCACCCAGTGCCACCCCCTGCCATGGGCAGGGACACCTCCCACTAGCCCAGGTTGCCCAAAGCCTCATCCAGCCTGGCCTTGAACCCCTCCAGGGATGGGGCATCCACAGCTTCTCTGGGCAACCTGTTGGGCAAATAGAAAACAACCCTCAGCTTCCAATAGAAAATTGAACTTTGTGTGATGAGGAGGATATCAGAGAGGAGTCCCTGTGGAAATTCTATCGCATCATCCTAAAATACACACTAGGATGAGCAACCCTGTCTAGTCTTAGATGTTTGAGATGTTAGAATAGAATAATTCAGTTGGAAGGGACCTACAATGATCATCTAGTCTATGGTCACCTCAACTAGTCCATGTTCACTCCTGGAGCTGATGGAGGTGTTGGCCCCGAGCTGTGTCTCCCAGGGTGGGAAAGGAGGATGGATTTGGGAAAAAGAGTATATAAGGAGAAGAATGAGAGAAATAAAGCACGGGAGCAAGTCTGGAACCTACAGGTGCCCTGAGTGACTCGGTGCAGCTCGTGCAAGGGGAGAGGAAAGCAGCTCGAGAGGGTTTCCATCTGTATGATTGTCACAATGCTCAGGGCTTTCTGTGGCTTACTGACCCAGAACGTTTAAATGCCTCCTTTCTAAGAGGGGAATTTTAAGAAGGTGGAATAAAGTGCTAGAACAGCTATTCTTTCTTCTAAATGTGTTACCAGGGGCAGCAAGCCTGGCTGCAGCACAGCGAGGGGTGGGTGGGGATGCTCTCCAGGAGCGGGGCTGGAGCTACCAGATGGGTTAAAGGAATAAATGGCAAAAAATTAATCAATAGATATCCTCACTGGTGACTCTAGAGAAACCAGCCTTCCTGAGCAGCACCAAGACAGTGCGATCTCCTTCCATACATCCAGGCACACGAGCCCAAGCAACGTCCCGTGGAAAATAACTGGATTTCGGTTTGGTTCCTCTCCCCTTTTTTGAAGCGATTTTGCTTCTTTGGCCTCTGTTTCCCGCCTGTGTTACTAAAGATGAGCTCCAGTGGAGATGAAGGGACGACCAACCCATTGGTGCCGACTGCGTGAGCCCTTCTGCTGTGTTCAGACAGGTTATCAGCGGGACTGCTGACTTCTTGGTCTTAAAAATCCCAATGCCAAGAGGGGCGGCAGTGCCATGGTTGGGTCTTCACCTCTAATTTTCCCATCTGAAGGATCACAGTCCCTTCCCTGTCGGATGGACGCACGCCGAGAGCTTTGACTTCTGCGGGGAAACAAAGAACAAGAGCACAAGGGTCTGAGATGCCTCAAAGAGGTGGTTTCCCAGCAACTAAACAGGAGCGAGAGAAAAAAACCAGACGAAATACTTGCTCTCTGGCAACGTGTTTGTTTTACGAGTAGTTCCTGAGACATCAGCGCTTGTTAGCGTTCGTCTGACTCTTGCTCGGTTTTTTTCATCTTGCTCTCCTCTGGGTTCGGAAAGGCAATGTCCTTTTGATGTTGGATGTCAAGAAAAGAGGCTCCTGTCGCCAATCTGGGCATCCCGGCCGGAGCTTGCCTGTAGCAAGCTGATTGCATTCTGCACAGAGCTCCTTTGCTAATTCACGCTTCCTAAGCTTTTAAATAGAAAACGCAGCGGCAACGGATGGGAGAAAAGCTGGAGTATGATGAGGCTGGAGCTCATCGTGATGAAGATGTGCCGTTGCTTTGGAAGAAGATCAGCGGCAGGGTGGGACATGCCGTGGGTTGGTTGGTGCTCTACCTCCTGAGTAAGGTGGTTGGAAGCTCTGGGTGTCCGTGATGCGGGAATTAGAGCATCTTTAGTGCTTTAAAAAGGGCTTTATTTAGTGTTGTACCAACATGAGCATGGAAGGCCTTGAAGGAGGACTTTTTTCTGTCCTTGTTGCGTGGACGTTGGCGTTGAGGCACTGATGGTTGGAGGACTTGGCTCAGACACTGAGCAAAACCCAGCTCAAACCCTGCAGCAAGCTGGTGCTGCTGCAGGACTGCAGAATCCGGGCTAGGGAAACGCTGTAAAACCCGGACCCTTGAGGGCAGGCTCAGAAACTTGGCAAAACAAATTGCTCGTGATGTGATAAAGCAGGGGAATATTTAGCTGCTCGTGAACTTTCCTGATGGGTCACAGAGAGCTTCAGAGTCTCTCGGTGGGGGAGCAGGCGATGGGATTGCAGACGTCGGCACGAGGGCTCAGCCCAGGCTTGGGGTGGTGGGCTGTAGATTTAGATTTGCACTTTTTTTTTTTTTTTTTTTTTTTTTTTTTTTTGTTTTTCTCCCCCGTTTTTTTTTGTTTTCCCTTTTTTTTTTTTTTTTTTTTTTTTTTTATGTTATCTCTGCCCTGATTTTCTGTTGTGCCTTGAGTTGGTCTTGGGCTCCACCTCACTCTACGTGCATCCTGCATGCGAGCGTGGGCTCAAAGTCAAACTCGTTGGGGACCGTGTTGCAGCAGGACAAGCTGCGGGGAAGGTGGGTGGAAAACTTGCTCTGATGTCCTTACCCTGTGCTCAGCTGCTCTGATGTCCTTACCCTGTGCTCCAGGACACGCTTTCCCCAAAGGCGATGGATCGGGCTGGCCCTGGATGGGTGCTATCTTGTGTCCCTCTTGCTTCTCTGCTGTTGTCCATGGCAGAGGGTGTCTGGGGTAGGTGGAACCCCTGATGTCCAGCGCGATGCAGAGCAAAACAAAAACCAGCGACTGAGTAAGAGAATTTGCAAAAAGCAATACCTGTGGATCAAACACCAGATCTGATCATGCAATTCCTTAATTTTCTGGCAAAACAGGTTTAGCTCGGGAGCAAACCTCCCTTGGATGATGTGGCTCCAAAGCAGCAGCCCCACACCTCCCCCCGTGACTCTGTTCTTCCAGCAAGGTTACCTTGCCAACATCTGCTTTGCCTCCTCACGTTATTTTTTTTTAATCTCTCCCAGCACCCAGCTGGGCTCAGATCATGAATCTTCAGCCTCCCTGCGAGCGCGATGGTTGGAAGCGGTCTCAGAACTGACAACATCCTGATGAACTTAGAGGAAGGAACATTTATGTCTGGGTGAAAGGGGTTTTTTTTTTGCCATTGATGTAGGTATTTTTGTTACTGTTTAATTAGATTAGTCCTGTAGGTTTGGTGGCCAGCTGTTCACTTTGCAGACAGAAAAAAAATAAATAAATTTCCAGCATTACGCTCCTGCTGCTTTCGGCTTGTAATGAGCTTGTTAGCAATTAGTGGCTGTTGGAACAGGCTGCTGTGGCGCGGAGCGGTAACGCAATGAGCTTGGCATCCGAAAAGTTGATTTTTTTTAATGGGAACGAGGTGGGGAGGGGTTGGGATATAAGTGGTTTCAAGACTGATGGGCAGGACACATTGGTGCCAGCGGCTCTACTTCGTGGCAGTTTTCTTGTCCTTTTTGTGGATAGTCTGGCTGGGTTTGGGATTTTAATATACGGATATTATTTTGGGATTTTTCTATATATAATTTGAGGGTTTTTTTAAAAAACCTTCCAACCTGGAGATTTTCCCTTCTCTCCTAATAGACAGGCTGGGGAGTTCATTGGAGAATTGAAATCACTCTGGAGTCTTTTTCTGACCCAGCCCTACCCGCATCTGCAGGGAGACGTGGATGGCAGAGCACCTCCTGGGGAGGAGGGGATGCGCGGGGCTTCACCTGCCCGTTTGGGCTGGCAGAGATGAGGATGCTTCCTGGGGGAACAGGGAGGTTTTCACAGTGGGATGCTTCTCAGTTGTTGATCCAGAGCTTGGCTTTTTTTCAGCCTCACCAGGTGGAAATAAATCAGGGGTAGGGTCTAACCCCCAAGTTGCAGACACATCGAAGGGTGGGATTTGGAGTTCATGAGGCTGATTTTGCAGAAGGTTTGCGGTGCATTTTTATTTCTGTTTTGGAAGGTATGGAGCAGGGGAGATGGCTGAGCTTGTCCTTGCAGCTGGGTGCTGGCCCCTGGTTCCTGCCCTGTTTTTCCTCAATGGGTTAATAAAGCTGAGCTGTGGGGCCAGGACCTGAACAGAGCTTGGACCCGGGTGTTTGGAGATATCATCTGTCAGGGGGTGCAGGGACAGGCCGAGGGGTGAGGGTTTGAAGCTGGAAGAGGGGAGATGGAGATGAGATGTGAGGAAGAAATGTTTTCCTGTGCGGGGGGTGAGGCAGTGGCCCAGGGTGCCCAGAGAAGCTGTGGATGCCCCATCCCTGGAGGGGTTCAAGGCCAGGCTGGATGAGGCTTTGGGCAACCTGGGCTGGTGGGAGGTGTCCCTGCCCATGGCAGGGGGTGGCACTGGGTGGGCTTTAAGGTCCCTTCCCACCCAAACCATCCTGGGATTCTATATCTTTGAGGCTTGGTTCTGAAAGCGTTAAAACTGTTGCCTGAGTTGCTCATGGTCCTACCAACCCTTCCTGGGGGGATTTGCTCCTTGCGTGTGGCTGGGCAGGACCAGCCCGTTCTTGGGCACAAATCCCCTCGCTGCTGGCGGCTGGCAGGAGAGAACAAGCCCGTGCGGAGCAATCCGATGGCTCCAAGCCCCGTGTGTGCCCTCCCCTGGCTCTGGGGTGGCTGGGTGGCAGGAGCAGGGGGGACAACCTCTGCACCCGAGTCCCACGCTCGGGCTGCCCCAGGGCTCAGTTCATTTTGCTTTTCCCTGCGTTGGCGCGGGGCTCGGAGGCAGAGCCCTGAGCAATGTGCTCTGCTGCAGATTGCTGCAAGGTTCGATCCCCTCGACTTGGCGAAAGCAGCCCTGATTTCTTCCCCAGAGAAGGTGGGCACCTGCGGTTAAATAACCTCGTGCTGAACCAACCTGCGTGTTTCGAAGCTGAGCTGTTCTGCCCTGGGAACCTCTCTGGAAAGGGTCCCTTTATTAAAAAAGAAAAGGGAAATGGAGATGGGACTGTTGCTTTTGCACAGAGTTTCTGTGGCTCTCCCCTCCTCTTGTGTTTCATTCATCTTCCTTTCCAAAAATCACCAAACCGTAAAGACTCAAATCCCCCAGGCAAATTAATCTTTGGAAAGGCTCATGAGTGGAGGGAGGAAAAAAAAAAAAAAAAAACTTAAAAAATTGGCTTTTGGGAATGTCCTGAGGAAAGAAGAAATCGAGAAATAAATGAAGCTTATTTTTGCAAGCTGCTTTAATTTAACCTTAATGACTGCGGTCTCCCCGCTCCGCAGATGCGTCTGCGAGGGCGCTGGCAGGGTTCACCGGGGTTTTGCAGATGCTGCGCACGTGCGTGGCCGGTTTCTTCGCCGTCATCGCCGTTTGCAGCAAGGGATCGCTGTTTTCTGTCTCTTGGCCATAGGAAGTTAATAAGCATTAAATGGAGCTGAAGGGCTTGTATTGACAACTGCATGCAAAAAGGACCCTCTCTATTTATTTAGCGATAAATAAAGGGTCCGGCTGAGATTTGCTTGTGATGCACATAACCAGCGTTGTGCATTCAGACCCAAGAAAGGTTTTCCCGAGGGCTCTGCCCTTGGTGAGCTGCAGCTGGGGGTTAATGAGGGTTAAAGTCTGCCCGCAGCCCTGTGCCGGGGAGTGTCCATGATGAAAACTTGGGGACTTTCAGCCCAGAAGCTGTTTGCTAAGGAAAAGCGAGGTCGCTGGCTTCTCTCTTTGCAGCCACAGAGGTGTTGTTGGGAGAGGAATGGGTGTGCGTACCCCAAACGAGAGGAGGGGGATTTCTCTGGGATGCTGTAACACAAGCGAAGGCTCCGAGCAGAAAATCCAGTCGCTGGCTGCTGCCGCTTTGGTACCCGATGACCAAGGGGAGCATCCCTGGGAAAACAGCCCCAGGCTCTTCCAGTTAAAGGCTTTATCTGCTTGGTCACCCACTTTACACAGTCATTTCCTTCAGTCCCTTCTGTTATCCCTCTCGTTGGCATATTTGCTCTGCTGCTCCGGGGGGTGGTGTTAGAACCCAGCCTCCCAGCAGCGGGATGGGGGATGTACTCCAGGAGCAATCCAACACCCCTCGCACCTTCTCTGCCTGTTCCCCCGTTGCAATAAGGTCGGTTTTCCAAACAAACTCCTCCATGTGTCACCTCCATGCCAAGAGCCCAAGCCGCTCATTAGCTCCTGGAGGCTCCTCTTGCCCGGCTTTCGGTTAAATCCTCACCGTGGCCAAAGGGAGGGTGGAAGTGGCAGCGACGGCCGGGGCTGGGCACGGTGACACTGCCCACGGGGGTACGATGTGCTGTAGGCAGCTCGGGTGAGGTTTTGTGCCACCTGGCTTGGAAGTGGAGAGGAGGTCGGTGGCAGCCCCGCCGCGGTCCTGCCCGCTGCTCGGGGGATGTTGGGATGCTGGGTGCGGATCGCTCCCAGTTTCAAGTCTCCCATCTCTAAACCATCCATCCACTGCAAGAGAAAAAACCGCTGGAATAAGGACATAAAGACATTGTGGAAACTTGGCAGCGAGTGCCTGTGTCGAGCTGGTGGCATGTAAATCGCTGCTCTGACACCGGTGCGGTGGCTGTGATTGATGCTGGGATGCTGGCTCTATCTCCTGCACAGGGGATGCGGGAGGGGCCCCAGCCGCGGGGTTTGCAGGAGGCTGCTGGCTCCAGAGGTGTTGCACTGTTGCTTCATTACTCGGCGATGATGTGGCGATGATGTAGCTGCAAGAAGTCTAATAAAAAATTAATCTTGCCATGTATAATGCATAACTTTTTTTTTTTTTTTTCCACCTTCCCTCTCACCTGGATTGGAGAAAAAAAAAAATCAGGCAATTTGCTAGCAAGGAAGAGTGACATTTCTATTTTTAAATGGCCGTTTATAAATAGCAGAATTATATCAGCCTTTTGCAGAGCGAGGTGCAAGGCAGCGACCTACAATGGACCGAGTTTTGCTGCAGCCCTTCCAGCTCCCCTCCCTGTTTATGCTGCTCAGGCACGTTTTCTCTTGACCTATTTTTTTTTTTTTTTGGTGTGTGTTTGCGATAAGCCCCAGATGTAATAGTACTTTTTTATGAGTTCCTAGAGTAATAGATTGGGAAGGAAGGTTTTGACATGTTTGTTAATAGCTCACCTGTGCTGCTGTTTGCTGCCTTGGGGAGTTCAGCCTGGGTGTGCTGCAGCAGGAGGGAGGCTGAGGATTCGCACCTACTTAATATTTCGTCTCTTAATGAAATCCTTTCCTTGCCCTTGCTGATGGGATGGAGGCGCCTTGCTTTCCTGTACCTCCAGATAAATTTATGCCAACGACATGTCTCTCTGCAAGCTGCTCTGCTGGATTTCCCCGGGAGGGAGAAGGAAGGGGCAACTCTGGGCAGAGAGGGGCTGGTCGAACGGAGGATGCGCGAGGATGCGGGGAAGGGACAAAGAAAGCATCGCCTTCAGACCTCTGCCGAAACCCGCGCCAGAATTTCTCATTTCCTCCTGCCATGTGCTTTCAGGTCTGGCCACAATTTATTTGGCTGATTAAAAAGCACAGCAGCAAGTGCATTTCTGAGTCATAAAAACACCGACCTGCGCAGCTGCTTTAGACCAGGCTTTAGTGCCAGCTCTGCCCGTGCTGCCAGCCCCTGCGCCGACGAGATGCAGCATCGTGGCAAGGAGCTGGTGGCCGGCCCCTGCCCTGCCGG
>NW_010140908.1:19349-19681 GCF_000699245.1 Pterocles gutturalis
CGCCGTTAAAGTGGAAAAGATCCGCCCTTAGATCTCACCCTGATTTCTCCCAGCTCGACATAACTCTATAAATCCTCCCGGTCTGATGCCACCAACCCGCGGGGCTGCAAATGCCCCGTTGGCATCCTGAGGTCTAAGATCAGACCTGGCTGCTGGCCACGTGTAGCAGCGGGGACCGAGTTTAAAGCAGATTATTTTGCCGAGAGCAATTCTGCGTGAGCCCTGGGGCTCTAATTAATAATCTCGCTGCGTGGCGGAAGATCGCTTCTCATCCATCGCCCGTGCGCCGGTCGATCCGAGCTCTGCTGCAGCCGGAGGAGCCCTGCTCCGTG
>NW_010140908.1:19710-20251 GCF_000699245.1 Pterocles gutturalis
CGTGCATGGGGACAGGTCAGAGGCTCGTTCCCTGGAGGTCAAAGGAGCTTTTTGGATGCAGCTAAGGTTGGGGATTTTTTCGTTTTTAAGCTCCCGATGGGTGCAGCGTGGGGCTGAGCACTTCCACGCTCAGTGCAGGAGTGGGGGGGTCAGGCTGGGAGGGCTGAAGGCAGTGGCTAGACAAGGTCCAAACTTTGCTATTTATTATATGATAAAATAGAGAAATATTCCAGAGAGACATATTTGAGAAAGGAAAAAATACTTTTTTTTACTTTTTTTTTTAAATGGGTCTGGAAAGCCTGTGGTTGGGTCTGGGCGCTGCTGGTGCCTATTGCCAGCCCTGACGTGCCGCGAGGAGCTTCAGCATCCAGGACAGACGGGTGTCCCTGACACCCCAGCTCTTGAAAGGGCTTCTCATCCTGCCGTTAAATTATTTTGGCCACTATTAAAGTAAAAAATAGGAATAATATCCCTCTGGTCTTTATCAGTCCCCGCAGATGCCTAAAAATCTCCAATAAGTCGTGGCTGCGCCGGAGGGAGC
>NW_010140908.1:20282-21905 GCF_000699245.1 Pterocles gutturalis
GCCGCAGCCCGAACCTGCTGTTTAATGATGGGCCATGGTGAGAAAGGAAGAAATTCCTCCAGTTATTTGGTGTTTTTTCTCTTCTTTGAGCGAGTCCCGGTTTCATCTCCTCCGCCTGCCGTCGTGCTTTGGTTCAGAAGGTCTCACCTGCCTTTTGGAAAGGTTGAACATTTTTTTCCTTGCGTTTCTTTTCCACCTGTTTAGCGAATTAATTTAAACCCACCCGAGGAGACCGTCAGTCGGCGTCTCTGCACAAAATAAAAAATGTGCTGGAAGATTAGAGGGGAATTAATCCCTGTCATTTCTAATTCTTCTGGAAAGTCATTGCCATTTTCGGGTGGTGGTGTAGGGATGCTGAGATGCTCTCAGTGCCTGGCTTTTGGGCTGGTGCGTTGAGCCCAGGAGAAGAGGGATGTAAATCCCTCAGGGTGAATGCGAAGGGGATTTGGCATTTGTGAAACAAAAAAAAAAAAAAAATCGAAAATTTTTAAAAATTTGGGGGAAGCAGAGAAAAATTGCAGTGTGAGCATAAGCAGGAGTTTTTTAATTGCAGATTGTTAAAGGTGTCAGTAGGACATGGAGATGGGAAATTTGGGGCTTTGAGAGGGTCTGGGCGTGGCGGGGGGGGGATTGTGCTGCAGGGAGCAGCATCCCTTTGGGGTTCCAGGTGTGGAGGGGAACGCAGGAGCCTTTTGATTTGGCTAGCAGAGCCCAGGGGCTGCTGGGGACGGAGCCACGTGGATGGCGTGGACTCATCCTCACGCAGCCCAGAAGCTGGGTGGTGAAACCTCGGTGCCCGGAGGGCAAAGCTCCCGCCTGGGCTGGGCTCAGCTCCCTTAGGGCATCATTTGAGATGCGGGGATGCCACATCGTGGGGCTTCAGGTTGCTGCGGGTTTTCCAGCTGTGATAACCTGAATTAAGGGATTTGGTTTTTGGGAGCGATGGTGAGCGAAGCCGATGGTGCAGGCACCGGGTCGGATGGGTGCTGGGTAGGGGGGACGGCAAGGACCATGTGCCAGCATCACTGTGTTGAGCTGCGTTTGCTTTGAGAGTGTAATTTCCTACTTAATGACATTGAACAACGTTAAAAACCCAGCTCTGTGATGTATATTTAAGGAACTTTGTCACCGCAGACAGCCCGTGCCGCAGCACAGCTTTTTCCAGGGTGTTTGTGTGGGTTAGGATATAGTTATTAATTTTCATTTCCTTGTGTATCATATAATCATGAGCACTTAGGAGAGAAAACAAAAGCGCGGCCACGGCTAAGCGATTCCATTAATCACGGGTTTCCCGTCCAGCCTCTCTAGCTGTGGTTTACCAACACGGCTTTCTTCGCCTTCCTACATTAAATAATATATATATTTACAGGCAATTTTCAGGTGGAAATTTCTTGAATAAGATAACTGGGCTGGACTGCATAATAACTGCACTGATGTGACCGGTCAGCCTTCGTTATAGCAGCTTCTTACTATTACCAGTGGTAATTAAGTTGCAGTTAAAGACACAGCATTAAAGCTAGCCCTAAATAAAAAAATCAGTCGAGTGTTTTCGGCGGTGGAGATCACAAACGAGGCTTCATGAACCATCCCAGCACCACCCTTTGGCCATATGCATCATTTAGC
>NW_010140909.1:0-7929 GCF_000699245.1 Pterocles gutturalis
ACCACATTTCTTATTAATTTAATTAACTATATATTATTATAACTTTGATTTGGTTTTAAATTGACCATAACAATAATCTGTAACATATATAACTTTACTCTGGAGTACGGAAAAATCAGTATTCATAAAGCATTCAAGGTATTTTTAGTCCTCTTGAAAAAATACATTTTTATTTAAAAATATATTATTGTTTAGATAGTTAATCTGAGGTACCAGTTTCTTATCTCATCCAGATCAACATGTCTATCCATTTCAGAAAAAATTGCTCCAAAGAAAACCATTGAAGATTCAGACAAAAAAAAGTCAGAAAACTAAACATTTTTAAGTAATTTACAATGGTATTAACTGTAAGTCCCTCAACTTCTGCTGGTTTTGACTGTATTTGTTTCAATTTGTTCCTGCCAAATTAGAGCAATTGCCTGTTTCTGTATTATTATGCGTAGACTTCTCTTAGGCTGTGAACTGATGTGGTCAGTATCAAAGCTACTAGGACTCTTTCAGTATGTTTAACATTTTAAGTTTAGCATTAGACTTATTAGTTTCTATGGAAACAGTTACTGGTTTATAAAAGATGAAAGACTATGTGTTTACAGAAACATCAGAAACAAATGTAGAATAGTGTGAATTTGACAGATTAAGAAAGGATGATTTTGGCAGAAAGATGCTGGAACATCCCTTTATATAAGAAAGAAAGTACATCACAGTCAAGGTAGATGAGCAGATAAGCAAATGAGCAAAGAAGGCTGAAAGAATAAAGGAAGATATGGAACAATTCAAGCTTAGAGATTTGTAGTGATGACTGTAAGGTCAACATTTCAAAAAAAATTGAAGCGGTTGTTTGATTCCTTGTTAAACTGCAGAAATGGCAGTCCAGTGCTTAATAATTATAATTCTAGCAGTCAGAATAGGATTCACAAAAGTGAGATTTCTTGCTTAAAGATGTTCCTTTGCTCGTTCATTTACTCACTTGACACTTTTCTCTCCCTTTAGAAATATCTCATGCTTTTATAGAGCATAAGGATTGGAGCACTTAATGTAAAGTGGAGATCAAGGTTCCAGGCTCTTCTCCTGAGAAGAAACTCCAGAAACAGTTTCCAGGAAAATCTCCTCAAAAAGTAGCTCTTGGTCTGAGCCATCAAACCGAGGAGGATTTAGAAATCAGGAGTTAATGTAATCATAGAATCATAAAATGGTTTGGGTTGGAAAGGACCTTAAAGATCATCAAGTCCCAACCCCCCTGCCATGGGCAGGGACACCCTCCACTAGACCAGGTTGCTCAAAGCCTCATCCAGCCTGTCATTGAACACCTCCAGGGATGGGGCATCCACAACTTCTCTGGGCAACCTGTTCCAGTGTCTTACCATCCTCACTGTAAAATATTTCTTCCTTATATCTAATCTACATCTACCCTCTTTCAGTTAAAAAACATTACCCCTCATCCTATAACTACATGCCCCTGTAAAAAGTCCCTCTCCGGCTTTCTTGTGGGCCTCCTTTAGGTACTGGAAGGCTGCTATAAGGTCTCTCCAGAGCCTTCACTTCTCTAGGCTAAACAAGAGCAACCCTCTCAGCCTGTCCTCATATGGGAGGTGTTCCAGCCCTCTGATCATCTTCACGGTCCTCCTTGAACTTGCTCCAACAGGTCCAAATCTCTCTGATGTTGGAGGACTCAGAGTTGAGCACAGGCCCACCTCTCAAACCTGTCAAGGTCCCTCTGGATGGCACCCCTTCCCTCCAGTGTGTTGACTGCAACACACAGCTTGGTGTCATCGACAAACTTGCTGAAGGTGCGCTCAATACCGTTGTCCATGTCTCCCACAAAGAGACTGTCACGTGGGACAGTGTCAAAGGCTTTGCACATTTCCTGGTAGATGATGTCAGTTGCTCTTCCCTTATCCACCAATGCTGCTGTAGAAGACCACCAAGATTGTCAGGCACAATTTGCCCTTTGTGATGCCTTGTTGGCTGTCACCAATCATCTCCATCTTTTCAATGTGCCTTAGCATAGTTTCAAGGAGGATCTGCTCCATGATCATTCCGGGCACAGAGGTGAGTCTGACCAGCCTGTAGTTCCCCAGGTATTCCTTTTTTCCCTTTTAAAAGTGGGAGATATAAGAACCAGACTTCCACAACTTCTCCAGTATGATGGATAGTGGTGTATCAATCTCATCTGCCAGTTCCCTCAGGACCCACAGACGTATTTCGTCTGGTCCCATGGACCCGCGCACCTTCAAGTTCCTGAGGTAGTCATGAACTTGATCTCCTATGGTGGGCAGTTATTCATTTTTCCAGTTGCTGCCTTTGCCTTCTGCAATTTGGGCTGTGTGGCTTCGGTACTTGACAGTGAAGACTGAGGCAAAAAAGTCACTAAGTACTTCAGCTTTCTCCATATCCCAGGTAACAAGACCTGGTCTTCAGTTTCTTTCCAGAGAGGGCTCCCATTTTTCCTAGTCTTCCTTTAATCACTGATGTACCTATAGAAGCTTTTCGTGTTGCCCTGGATGTCCTTGTCCAAATTTAATTTTACCAGGGCTTTAGCTATCTTAACCTGATCCCTAGCTGCTCAGGCAATTTCTCCGTATTCCTCCCAGGCCTTGCTTCCACCTCCTATAGGCTTCATTTTTGTGGTTGACTTTGTTTAAGAGTGCCTTGTTCAACCATGCAGATCTCCTGCCATTTTTGCCTGAATTCCTCTTTGCTGGGGTGCATGGTTCCTGAGCTTCGAGGAGGTGATCCTTGAATATAAATACACTTTCTTGGGCCCCTCTTCCCTCCTGGGATTTATCCCATGGTACTCTACCAAACTGAAACCTGAAGAGGTCAAAGTCTGTTCTCCTGAAGTCCAGGGAAGTGAGCTTGATGTGCACCCCCCCTCACCAACCTAAGGATCTTGAACTCCACCATTTCATGGTCACTGCATCCCAGGCTCTCCTTGAGTCTCACGCTCCCTACCAGCTCTTCCTTGTTGGTGAGAACAAGGTCCAGCACAGCACCTCTCCTCGTTGGTTCTTCTATCACTTGGAGAAGGAAGTTATCATCAACACATTCCAGGAACCTCCTGGCTTGCTTGTGCTGTGCTATGTTGTTCCTCCAACAGATATCAAGGTGGTTGAAGTCTCTCATGAGGACTAGGGCTTGTGAACATGAGTCTGTTCCTGTCTGTCTATAGAAAGCCTCATCCACTTGGTTTTCCTGGTCAGGTGGCCTGTAGTAGACCCCCACTATAATTTCACCTGTCCCTGCCTCCCCTTTAATCCTGACCCATAAGCTCTCAAAGTTATTCTCCTTGAGTAGATACTTTAAACATTAAGCTGTTATTCAAAAACATATACTACCTTTCACTCCACTACATGTTAAGGAAAATTTCTGTACCTGCAGGGAAATTCTTGCTCAATTGTTTTTTTGAAGTTCAATGATGTTAGCGTGACTGGATATGCATACTGCACTGAATCTCACAGGGAAAGTAGCTGAACTGGGTATCTTTCTGTTTAAAGTAATCTGAGATCTACAGTCAAGATTTTTCCAATTCTCCTGAGATGGTAGCACTTTTCAACCTAGGTTGCAGCAGCACCATATGCAAAGTGCATTTCTGCCCAAAAAAATACAATATTAAAGAAAGGCTCATAGAAGACTGGACAGTTTTGATCTTTTTTGAATTTATCAAAAGCACTTATTCAAAAACTTATTTCCACTGAAGTCGAAGAAGACTGTTTATGTACATGAAATTTAATTTGTTCCTATGGTCACAGGTATTTTGATAAAACCATTCATGCAACACAGAGAGCAATCAGTTTATGAAACCTAAAATTTCTGCAAAATTAATGCAGTCAAATATTTTATTATTTTCTGGTTTAGTTCCTTTATTGTAGCCATATACTTACGCTTCTTACTTATATTCAATAGTCATTTTTCTTAGTTAAATGCAAATCTCTGTCTTATTGTATTTTGAAATTTCTAAAAACCTTTTTGATTGTCTGAGTTTTTCCTTTTTTTTTTTTTAAATCTCAAATGGAACTGAATTATTTATATATTGCTTAAAATATAATCTGTATTTTTTTTGTTTATATCTTTTCTGTATCTCAATTCAGTTATCTTGAGTAATATCTATAAATAAATAACAATGATGGGCCAACATCCAGGAGTATACACTGAGAAAAACAGGCTATGAGCTCTTCTTGACCACATCACATTATTTTCTAACTTGTCATGGGAGTTGCTGTGGTATTCACTGTAGTTTTCCCCACTGGTTTTGTTATCTAGTTTTATTTTCACGTCAGACTATGAAATCTTTAGGCAGTCATTTCTCATGTAGATCTCTTATACCAGTCGAAGATGGTATAATACTTCCACAGTTCATAGGATTATTAGAAGATATGATTAATTCAAAATAATTTTTAAAAAATGGGAGCCTAATATTATATCAAAATACCATTTTGAAACCTAAATGTGTGGGCTGCTATTAAGGCAGATAAACACTTAGCTACTGATTCCTATTTGTATGAATCTGGATCCAATATCTGTGATTTCATTCCCACTTTAACCTTACAAAAATGCAGGTAAACGGAAGTCCTTCTTAACCTGCTACCTCCATTCTGCTACTGTTAGGATTTATGTAGCTGCTTCATGAATCAGATCTGTACGTACGTGACATCTGAGAACTGACTCTTCTATTTATTATTTTTTTTTATTTTGGGTTTAATTTTTGAAACAAATTCCCTAGCTGCAGGAGAAATGTTATAGCCAGAAGAATGAAGGTAAAAGAAGGGAGGACTGAAGAACAGTTTTCAGTTATACCATATTAAGGAGAGCAGGGAACTGCAGCATACATATATTTTTAGGGAAAAATCTTGGTCTCATTAACTTCAAAAACTAGGGAGTAATTATTTGTAATTATTGCATGCACCTTCATGTTCTAGTAGCTAGAACATTCATCAATTATGTGAAGCATAAAACTTAACTTCATGATCTAGCTATGTGATTTTTTTTTTTTTTTTTTGCAAGGATAGGATAAAACACTTCAAACTAACCACATGCAGAAGGAATTTCCTAGAAACAAATAGAAACGATGGTCATAGAAAACAGGTTTTAAAAAGCAGAATTGTTCAAAAGGGAAGCAAGCGTAGCTTTAAGCTTTTAGCTTTTATGTTAAAAATGACAAAAAATTATTAAGCCATTTTTATTCCCTCTACACATTTTCTGTTATTCAGATATGGAATGTTCTAGTCACACATGCAGAGATTTTCTGTCTGGGTGTTTTGTTTTTTTTTTTTTTTTTTCCTCAACTTACTTTTTAGATTGAAGAAAGCATAGATAAACCTGACATTTTCATTAGAATAGTGAATTTGTTTTTGCAATATTTCAGAAATCAATCAAAGTCAGAATTCCTCAAATGAAGAGGGTTACAGCATCCTCAAGCTCATTAGTAATCAGAAACCCTAATTCTGTGTGTACTCTTCTCCTACAAACATTAATTCTCCTGGGCAAAAAAAAATAGGTTGATGCATCCTCAATGTTCACTGTAATTCAATATGAACAGACAATTTTTTAAATATATCAAATTCTATCAGCCTTCAGGATCCATCCTCTTTTAAAGATGGCCTTCCTTATTTTTCTAAACCATGACCATGCATTCCTTCTCCTTTTTCTGTCTTTAGCTCATAACTCATATTCCCCAGTTATTCCCTCAATACTTCATACTCCCTCTCTGTCTTTACACTTCATACAACAGAATGCTTCTGTTTAAAGGAGGAGAATTTTCTATCTTTTTCATGCAGAAAAGCTTCAGCCTCTGCAGACTAGAACTGTTTTTATTGCTTGCTGATCTCTGGTTCAGAGGACTGCATTCCTATCTCTGGCTGCAGACATGAAACAGAGGCTGAACAATCAGAATACTTTTGTGTTGGTTTTCACCAAGACAGAGTTAATTTTCTTTATAGTAGCTAGTATGAGGCTATGTTTTTGGATTTGTGCTGAGAACAGTACTGATAATATAGAGATGTTTTTGTTATTGCTGAGCAGTGCTTACACAGGGTCAAGGCCTTTTTTGCTTCTCGCACCATCCCACCAGCGAGGAGGCTGGGAGTGCACAAGAAGTTGGGAGGGTACACCTTTGGGACAGCTAACCCCAACTGGCTAAAGGGATATCCTTTACCATATGACATCATGCTCAGCATATAAAGATGGGGGAAGAAGAAGGAAGAGGGGGCATTTGGAGTTACAATGTTTGTTTTCCAAAGAAAGTGTCACACATGACGGACCCCTGTTTTCCTGAAGATGGCTGAACACCTGCATGTCAATGGGAAGTACTGAATGAATTCCTTGTTTTGCTTTGCTTGCCTGTGAGGCTTTTGCTTTGTTTATTAAACTGTCTTTATCTCAGCTAATGATTTTCTCATCTTTGCTCTTCTGACTCTCTCCCACTGAGGGGAGGAGTGAGCTAGTGGCTGTGTGGTGCTTAGATGTCTGCAGATGAACCATGACAACTTTGTAAAGCACTGGATATTTGCTGAATGTAAGAAAAATCTTAAAGGCTGGAAGTGTGGGTTTTATTCAGAAGCTGTGCAATTCATTACATCTCACATCAACTACATGTCTATGCTACAAATATCTACAGCTGGTGTAATAGCTGCACATTTATTTTCCACTTTGTGGCTCTGTGCTTTAAACAAATCAAGTGAATTCATTTATAAATATGTAGAACATACAAAAGCATGTATAACAACAATGTAAAGCAAAATGAGTGGATTTTTTTTTTGTCTAAAGAAAGATCACACATGTTAGGCTTGTAACTCTAAATCTTTAAATGTTTGTTTTGTACTCTTTTTCTGATACTTGGGGTTTCGTTTTCTTTTCTTATTAGTTAAGTGTCATTCATGTTTAAATTATTCATGAACTTGGTGTTCCAAAATTTTTTCTGTGCCTGGCCACTCAAACCATTTCTTGTTTGTTTCCTTGTTTGTCTGAAGTCTTGCAGTGATAGAGGAGTAAATATCCCCTTTATTTCAATAAAAATTTAGAAACTACAGGTTGACTCTTCATCATCCTGACAAAAATATAATTGGCCAGGAATAACAATCATACATATCTTCTGTACATACAAGATGAAAAGAGCATTAAAGTTGAGAAATCAAGCACTGAATAATTAAGAATGCCTATATTAAACTTTCCTAGGTAATTTAATATGGCTCCACTTAGAATTATTTTTTATTTAGCCTTTATTACAGTGCTGCTATGCTATTCTTCTACTGCACTGTCATCACAATATTTCTAAGTGTTTTGTGTGCACTTTCTTCACAAGAAAATTGATGTAGAACTTTAAGAACAGGAAGTGGTTTTGAGCTCTGTATCCCACCTTCACAGTGCCAGCTACCTAACTCTGCTTTAAACAAGAAAGGAAGTATTCCCTCACTAAATGTCTTTCTATATATATGTCCTCTTTAGACAGTCACTTGATGCACCAAATACTCCTGGGTCTTAGTCTGTAAGGCAAGGTCAATGTTGCTTTTACTATTTTGAAAGAAAATAGTAATCCAGTGATGAGTTTCATTTTGGAGTAGGACACTTACAGTTTGGTGCCTAAAGTATTAACATGTAAGCCGAGTGTATAAATTCTTATTATAGTCACTGTAGATTTAGTAAATATAGTTTTTGGAACAAAAAAGTTGTTGCACATTAAAGTTTAAGGCTTGACTCCCCTGCTCTTATATAGGGTGCAGTTTGAGGTACCTTTGGGCACCTTACCTGGCAGTCAACTAATGCTTCAGGTGCATGACAGTTTTATATACCATCTTTGTCGTGTCTGCCAGATGAGCAAAAATTTCCCAGATACTCCAAGGCAGTTCAAAATGGTGATACCTATACAGGCAGATAAATCCTTCCCTTCCTTCTTCATAGAATCATCGAATCATAGAATCATAGAATGGTCTGGGT
>NW_010140910.1:0-8122 GCF_000699245.1 Pterocles gutturalis
CCTGCCCATTTGGTCTAGCCCTGGGACCCCTGGAAACCACCCCCAGAAACCCCCAAAACCCTGCTGCAGGTCTGGGTGGGTTTGCTCCCTGCTGCTTTGGCTGCCTACTGTCATTTTGGGGTGGGAGGGGATGGGTCTGGGTGCTTTTTCATGTTTCGGGACACGAGCATCCCAATTTTTCCCAGATATAAGGAAACGAGCAGGCAGGCTATGGCCACCGGTGACACCGTGGGGACAACCCAGCTGTGCCAGACACTAAAGCGCTGGAAAACACCTTACAAGCACAGGAGCTTTACATGGCATCCACCCCTGCCCGTGCACCCTCCTCGCCCCTCTCCCAGCAGAGCCAGGGCTGGCAGCAGGTTCCCTGCCTGCTCCCCGCAGAGCAAACCCTGTGCTGAGCCCCAGGGGACACGGGGGACATGGGGTGCCAGCGCCGACAGCACTTCATCCCCACCCAGCACTGCTCTGCTGCAGACGTGTCCCCCGCCTCCCACTGCTGAGGACCGCCAGGGTTGTCACTGCCGGTGCCCCCGGGGACACAGCCCTGCCGAGAGAGCCGTGGTCGACATGATTAAATACATTAATAGGAAACCATCTGTCTTCGGGAGCGTTGGCCACCCTATAAATCCCCAGCCTGACAGCAGCTCCCCGGCCGAGCAGGCGCTGCACGGGACATGGGGCAGGATGTGACCAGAGCCAGGGCAAATCAGACTTTCCACATGGGGGGAAGAGCTTTGTTCTGCCAAAGGGAAGCAGCATCTGGAAATGTCCCAGGAAGGGGAGAGGATCGGCTCATTTCACTTGAAAATCATCATTATCATTATTTTTTAGATGGGTTTGACAGTGATACTGGGCTTGCAAGTCCTTGCTCTGGAGCTCGTGGCTTGGCCATGGTGCTTGTGGGGACCCAGGTCCCACCGGTGTCAGAAGAGTGGTCCCTGAGGTGACAGCATCCCAGAGCTGGGGATGCGGGGATGGAGGGATTCAGGGATATAGGGATGGAGGGATATGGGGATGGAAGGATGCAGGGATGGAGGGATATGGGGATATGGAGATGGAGGGAAGGAGGGATATGAGGATGGAGGAAAGTAGGGATGTGGGGATGGAGGAATGAAGGGATTTGGGGATGTAGGAAGCCCTGTGTTGGGATTTGAAGAGCATGATGCAGTTGTGTGTGAAGCTTATCTGCATTTCAGAAGTTTTGTGATGGTTTTGTTTTGGGTTTTTGTTTTGTTTTGTTGTTCTTCCCACAGAGTTTCTGAAATATTTTGAAGTGACTGGAAGTACCCTCACTGGAAGCCCCTCACCCCTATTGTGCTCACAGCCATTCACTGTGCATCACCATGAGAAACCTCTTTTCAGGAGGGTGCTGGATGCTGCGGCCAATCAATCAGTCAATCAATCACACGGTCAATCCATCACCTTGCTTACAGCCTGAGACAAGTCAGAGAATACCCATGTGGGGTTGAATTAATTACTCATTTGAACGGGTACAAAGCTGGAGATCCCCAGACTGCACCCGGGTTTACACCAGGGTGACTGAAATGAGAATTTCAGCTCCCGATTGTACCGCGGGAGGCTGTGCAGCCCTTTATTCCCAGCCTGCAGGATGCTCCCGGCTCTCCACAGAGCTCAGGCTTACTGTTAGCATTTCCTTGGAGTGAAAAGCTGTGATTTTTCTCTCCAACAGTGCAAAGTCCCCCCTGACCATGCCCCATCCCCAGCTCTGGGAGCATCCTCACCAAGACAGAGCAGGCACGAGCTGTGCCCACAGCCCGGCAGCTCCCAGCCACAGCCCGGAGCCGTCGGGCAGGAGGCAAGTGCTGCCGAACCCTGCGCCGGGCTCCAGACAGTCCCTGGTGCTGCTGATCCCCTCCAGATGCGTGCGCACTGACACGAGTGTGCACACGCATCACACGCTCCTTTTCATTGAGTATCAGTGCCAGGGGATCACCAAGACATGTCGCTACTTCAAATCCGTAAAAACCCAAAGCTAGCCCATACTCTGCTCACAATTCTGCAGAGTTAATGTGATTTCCCTGGTTGGTCTAGAGGCAAATCTAGTTTGAAATCAGACACCTCCTCAGGCTTTTCCTTCCCAATACAATGTCTTCTGATAGTCCCTTTTGTGTTAAATTTGCAAGGTGCTACATAAGTTGGGTTTTTGAGTGTATTTTTTTCTGTTTGCCTCTGATAGAGGAGATCTGCCCAAGGATCAGCCTCCCCCAGGAACCTCTGCTCAGAGGAGAGCATCCCTCCCTCCATGGGGCAAGGTGCTGGTGGCAGTGCAGCACCCTGGGGAGCCCAGAAGCCATCCAACCGGCCACCCTGGTGCTGGAAGGGGGCTAGAGGAGGTTGGGTGGCTGTGCCATGCCCAGCAGCTGGGGCTTGTAGCCAGCCATCCCGGGCAAGCAGAGATCTGGACCTGGGGGGTGGCTGTGCTTAGGACTGCCTGTCTGAGATTTGGGAGGGTTGCAATGTTCAACGCACATTGGCAGGGTTGGTTTGGGGCCACCTCCAAGACAAAATCATGGCACAGGGGGAGACTCCAGCCCAACCATCACCCCACGGAGGGCCAAGGCCATGGGAGGCAGGGGGAGATGGGGTTTCAAGTGGCATCTCCACAGCCCCTCTGACATAACCTTCAAGTCTCCATTGGCAAGACGTCATGGGCAAGTGCCACCAGCCAAACACAATGACCGTGGTGCAACCTGGGTGCAGAGCTGCCCCTTCCCTCCCTGCACACCTCTGGGCAGGAGGGAAGGTGTGATCTTCAGCCTGGGGAAGGATTTGCTTCCTCCAGCCCTCTAAGAGCCCTCCCAAGAGTTGTGTTCGTGTGCTCGTGCCCAAGCACAGAAGGACAACCCAGGTCCTCTCTGGCCAAGCCGACAGCACCCACTGCGTTTGGCCCTGTGGGTACAACACCGGGGAGAGATTTGCCACTGACATCACCTGGGAGGGGAGCTGGTCCAGCAGTTTAGAGAAGCGTTTGGGAAGGGGCTGCGGAGCAGCAGTTTGGCCCCACATCCTGTCCCGACCGGAGACGCTGCGCAATGCCACTGGCCTGTCCCCACGCTGTCATTTTCCAAGCAAGCCTCGCACCCCTTGCAGATGTTGTGGAGGCAGCTGGCGGCTCACATGGTGTTGACTCTGTGTTTCCAGCTGCTGCAGCTCATTAAAAGGAGCTACGGTACTTTTAATCCTTTCCTAATGTCACTTTTCCCTTGAAGCTGTTGCTGCAGTGATGATCGCAGTGTTTTTGTGACCGTGAGCAGGGGGACAGTGGTCTGCAGCCTCTGCTTGGGAGCAGAGGTGTGGAGCCAAAAAGACCACGTTCCCCCCGGGATGCAGGCTGGCCAGGAGGCTGGAAATCCGGAGGTGGCTCCTAGCTGCCCAAGCCATGAAATTCAAGCACAGCCCCCATACCCATGGTGGGAGCGAGTGATTTAACTCATCTTTGAACGGTGCCTGTGAGATTTTGCTGGGGTGATGCGAGTGCTGGTGGGAAGCAGACCTGAAGGACCCCTTTTCTTCCACATCCACCCAGGAGGATGGCCACCCTCTGAAATCTTCATTTTGCCCTTCTGCTGGGGATGGATGAGCCCTGTTCCTGCTGCACAGCCCCGTGATTGCCCTTGGGGTGATGGCGTGTACCTGGGAGCAGAGGACTCTCTGAGGGTGGCCCTGCATCACCCCATTTCATGTAGGCATGGGCAGGCAAAAATTAAAGCCTTCAACCTTCAGACCATTTTCTAGGGCAGGGCACTCTGACTACCAGCAAATGATGCTGAGACAGGAGCACCAGCCCATCCGAGAGGCTCTTGGTGGAGCCTTCTGCCTAAAGTGTTGAAGTTTCACCCCACAGCCCAAGCCTGTAAATAGTGCAAAGCCAGCTGCAGCCTGGGGAGAAGGCACAGCCTCCAGCTCTGCCACAGGATGGGAAGAAATCAGGGGGGTTCCCAAAGCCGGGACGTGGATGAGGAGTGGTGGAGGGGCTGGGGAGCACCATGGAGGTGGCAGGGGGAGGTCTGCATGGGGACACACACAGTGCACAGGGAAGAAGCGGGTGGCATGGGGACAGTGGCTTGTCCCAAGCGCTCCCAACGATGCCTGGCAGGGTGCTGGGGGCTCTGCACAGTGATGGTACCAGGGGCTGCCTGACCATGCCACGAGAGGCGGATGGAGAGCTCTGTCCCAGGGAATGAATGTTTTCAAGGGAATGTTTTCTACTATTTCCTACGAAGTTTCTATTTTCCCGGACTGAAGCCATAACCTTTGCGTGTGTTTTTTCCAAGTGAGACACAGACGCAGGAACAGTCTTGAAAGGCTCAGACAGCCCATGGGATTGGTTTGTGGTGTTTTCTGAGGTTTTCTTGTTTTTCCTTGAGACTATTTCAGATTGTTCCAGAGCAGAGACCTGACTGTCCATCTCCCTTCTCCAAGCTGCTTCCGGAAGGTATTAATCATCCTCTCGTACCACAGCACACATCCACCTCTGTGCTGGGTTGCCTGCGTGCTCTGGGCAAGCTGCAACCTGCAGACAAAATGCTTCAGGTCTGTGGCAGCCCCAGAGATCGCTAAGAGTGGGTTTTTTTTTTCCTTTTTCTGCACTTACATCCAGCCTCTTCCAGCCAGCCAGGAACAAAAGGGCCTGGGCAACACCTTGAGCCCAAATGACTTTTGGAAAGTCCAGATCTGGTTTTGAAACTGCAGAAGCTGCTTTCCAGGGGAAAACCATGAAATGTTGGATCAATCCAATCACCTGTTTTTATTTAAGCCCACTAGCTGAAATCATCCACCTAAGATAATCATTCCCAAGCCAATCTGGATTCAATTCAGATAAGAAAATGACTGACTGGCAGGTTTGTAAACCTTTTCCCCTTACTGGTTTTTGGTTTGGGTTTTTTTTTTGCCCTTTTACTGTAGCCCCTTCTGCATCTCTGAATGGGACCAGAAAAGGATGGGGTGGTAGCAAGAGCTTTCCTTGCCTGGCCATGAGAACGAGAAGCACCCCCTCCTTATCCTCCCATCTGCCGGCATGGGAGAGCATGAATGCATTTCATCTAAACAATTCAGTTTTGGACCGTTTCCCCAAACTGATTCGGACCTCCAAGGGCTAAGCAGAGCCAGGCAGGGCCCCCCACGCCAAAGTCGACATTGTTCCACCCCTTGTACCACAGCCAGCTTTGGCCCATGCTCTTTTGAAATTTACCCCTCGTGGACTCAGAGCGGTGGTGACGCTAACTTGGCTCTTGGGGAGGAAGGCGCTTTCTGTCCCGCGTACAGAAACTGGCTGCACCCAAAATCTCCCACTATTTTCTTTCTCCATCTCTATAACCCTTTTGCTGCCATATCATGGGAACTCTGGCTTCCAGATGTGCCAATTTAAGGGTCTGCCAAGAAAACATCATGAGTTTCGGCAGGCTGCTTCGGGATGGTGGTGGGAGCTGAGCGATGCTGACGCCCAGAACCACTTGATGCTCCTCGCCAAGGGGGAGAGATGAAATACAGAGGGTTCAAGCTCTCTGGACAAAACGGTGCTTAAAAAGTCCAATAAAAATCACAGTGAGAAGAATTATGATGGGATGCTGGGCCCATCAGATTGCTCAGCTTGGCTCAGCCTCCGCTGGGCTTTAATGGGGAGGCAGCGCGCGGCTCCTGGCAAGATGGATTGGTCCCCAGTCGCGCTCCGGGCAGGAGCTGGGAGATCCGGCCCTCCAGCGATGTGGGGATCCAAGAGACGCTGTTAAGTCATTTCTCATGGCTTGCAGGCAGTCAGGACACCTGGCTCACTCCCAGCCCACAGATAACCCGCTCCTAGCCTCTAGCGAGGGGTCCCTTTGCTGATGGGAGGTCTCCAACCCTGCTGAGATGTTCTTAGTTACAGGCTTTTATGCAAACCCTGGTGGGCTTGGGCAGGTCCCTAAATAACCCTTCTCTCCACGACAAGGATGCGGAGTTACGGGACTCACTCCTTCCCCAGCGGCCGTTTGCTGCCAAGGTCTGCGGGGGCTCAGGACTGGAGGCTGCAACCTTGCTGGCAGCACCAGGGAGAGACGGTCCCTTCGTAGCAAGGCTGGAAAGTGTCGCAGACACCTACCCAAATTCTTGGTTAAAGGTGGGATGCACATCCTGACCAACACGCCTCTGATCCATCCCTATCAGCACTCACCCAGGTAGATGCAGGGGTGGAGGGGACCCCCTTGCTCTCCCCACTGCCCGCACAGGGACCTGCTCTTCACCAAAGTGTCCCCGTTCGGTGCCTAAAATAGGCTGCACACCCCGTTGTCCTGCTCAAGCATCCTATGCGGGCTCTATGCTTTTGCTGTGCTCACCCTGCTCCCTGGCCAGCCAAGGGACCACGGCATCAAGTAGCCCAGCGCCAGCCCCAGCCCACCCAACACAGTGCTTGGCGCCAAGCTGGTGGCCGTGACTCGCAGCCCAGGGCTACCGTAGGTCACACTGCCACAGTGCATCAGCTCAGGGCAGGCGCTGAGGAGGGCTGTGGCCAATCGAGCTGGCACGTGGGATTTGGGATGGGCGAACGCAGCTGTCCCAGCTGGCGTTTGCCCAGGACAGTGCAGGGGGTTGACGGGAAGGAGCTGTTTCCTGGCTGTGCATGGAGCACACAGACGGGGTACGTCTGGCCCCCAAACCAGGAATGGTGGGGCAGCAGGGCTGGGGCTTTGGCAGCTCTTTCCTTCCAGCCGGGATGCTGGTTGATGGATGTAGGTATGGAATATAGGTGTCAGAGCTTGTCCTTTAAATCAATCTGTACAAAACTCTGCATTTCACTTTCCTGTGGCACTGGAAACCACAGACCTTGCCCCTTTGCTCCCTGGGTTTCCCAGGAATTGCTCCTGAGCATACAGCAACACCCAGAGCCCATGTGAAAAGCCCTGCCATGGGGCGAGCCTCGGCTCAGAGCTCAATTCCAGGTGACACCCATCACTTTTAGTACAAAATCCTTAATTTCTGAACTTTCCTACACCACTGAGACAAAAGTAAACAGCCTTTACACCCCGTGTCCTTCACAGCCGCAGCGCTGTTCAAATACCTGGGGAATCTGCAGGCAGCGCGATGGGATGTCACCCCTCCCCAGGGCTGTGTGGCTCCTGCTGTCATCCCCTGCCCAGAGCCGGCCCACCCCGAGGGAGCTGGGGACAGGAAAGTCCCCAGGAAAGGATGAGGCTTTGAACAACCTGGTCCAGTGGGAGGTGTCCCTGCCCATGGCAGGGAGTGGCACTGGATGGGCTTTAAGGTCCCTTCTGACCCAAACCGTTCTAGGTAAGTCCCTTGGTTACAGGAAGGGGGCTTGGTGTTGATCCCTCTGGGGGTGTAAATCAGGAGGGGAGGATGGTGGGTTGTGGTGTGGTTGTGGTGGTGGAGATGGGAGGTACAAAGAAACGCACTGAGCCCATTGCACAGGTCATATTTGGCACAAGGACAGGTGGAAGGGAAACGGGAGGACACACAGCGTGATGTGCCAAAGCCTTCTCAGGACAATCCTCTGTGTGGCAGCTTGCATTACCGTGGTGACCTGAGTCCCTCGGGGCCACACTGCTGTCCCCAGGCTGCAGCCGCTGCTGCAGGACCTTTTACTGCAGGAACCACAGCTGCAGGACCTCCTGCTCAGAGCTGAGATGCTTCCCCTGCTCTTACTGTCACTGGCCTCGAGACACCTCTGAGCACAACTGTCCCCTGCAATGCCACTAACCACAGCTGTGTCCCACCCCAAGAACCCACAAAGCCAGACGTGAGACACATCGCTGTTGACGTACACAGGTCACATCAGCACTTCAGATTGCTTAGCACGAGAAATACATGGATCCAGGCAAATAAAAGGAAAAGCTCATTTGCAGCAGTGAGCAACACTTGGGGGTTTTGTTCTCTTTTGAGGGATTTCTGGTTCTTCACCAGAAGAAAACCTCATCTGGACTGTTCTGTTACCCTCTTTGGGATCTTCTACTTCAGCAGGCAACCACTGAACTTTAATAATCAGCCAGTGGCAGTCCTGAGTCCTTGCCTCTTTTCCATCAAGCACTGGTCTCACTTTGGGTAACCACTCTGTGCTTGTAGATTGAGCACCTCTCAGAAAATCTTTCTACATCTTCCCTAC
>NW_010140910.1:8153-10561 GCF_000699245.1 Pterocles gutturalis
CACATGCTCCTAGAAACACCCATCTCCTGGGATGCTGCACACTTGTTTCAAACTCTTGGACTTTTTGGACATAAAAAGAATCCACTTGTCCTGCTACAGGCAACAGAATTAATGTATTAATTTAATGCATTTTTTAATCTTAAGCAGACAATTGCTCAAAAGACATTTACCATCGAGATGCTTTAAAAGAAGTGATAACGTACCTGCAGGCTCTTCCGTGCTGCTGGCGGCGGTGGTGGGGGGAGCGGCAGGGATCTCTGTGCAGGGCAGTGAAAAGCAGGCAGGAAAGCAGAGGAGATAAAAGAAGGAGGTGTTATTCCAGATCCCAAAGAGCCTGGCCCCTGCACACACCGTTTTTGCCCTTCCCAACCGCGTGTGCCAGCAAGGGCTGTGTCCCAACCTCGTCCTCCAGCAAGGAGCCTTCCCAGAGCCCCAGAAACCAGCACACCAGGAGCATACCCTCCGGGGAACTGGGCCTCCCAGGAGGGTGTGGGAAAGGGGTTTTTAAAAGAAAAAATTTGGCTTGTGGCTAAAAATAGAAGCAGTATGGCTTGGTGAGGCCAGGTTGCTCCAGCTGACAGGCTGCAGCCAGGGAATGGACACGGTGCCACAGGCAGAGGTGCTCTGGTGCCCACACACAGCTGCTGCAATTGCAAGCTCCCAGTTCATGTCCCATGCCGGAGGATGTTGTTGCAGGGGCTCGGAGGGTGCACAGGCCAGGCAGGGGGGGGTGGCTGCCTGCTGGCAGTGCCCAGCCCCAGATGCAATGGGAGTGCTGCTGCCTCTCCCTGTCCCTGGGTTGTCCCCTCCTTCCAGCTGCTGTTTCCATCCGTGTCTAGAGGCAGCACTACCTATGTTCCACTCCTGTCCTGTGAGATAGGATGCAGGCTGCTGGGATGCGAGTGTTATCTCACACATTTAAAGGAAATGCAAACATATCTGATACCAGTGCCGTGGTCCTTGGTTTTGGTTTGGGGCTGGCTTTGCATAGCTGAAGCCACGTAATGTGCTGGATCTTCATGCCCGAGTCTGACTGTGTTTGTTGATGTTAAAAAGGATGGGCTGCAGATGGAGCACATTATACGGTCCCAACTTTGGCAAGACAATCTCTTTTCCCCAGTGCACAAACTCAGCTCTCATTACTGATATCTTCTGCACATTTAGGGCACAGTGCTGCAATTTCTGTGCATCCTCAGGAATCCTGGCAGGGAGCACCCTACCAGCCCATTTTGAAAGTGAAATTTAGGCACGAGCCAGGGGTCAAAGCGTTTGCTTCCTTCTTCTTTTGCTCTCAGGAACCTGCCCAGCCATGGAAGCAGGGTTTGCTGGGGTCTGTCTGCATTGTGGTGATAGCAGCTCACAGGGGTGCAGCCCAGTTAACATTAGATGACTTTTCGCGCCATTCACCCTCATGCAATTAAACCCAGCCACAAGCCCATGTGAAGCCTAAGGTGCTTAATCAGGCAGCACACGGACAGCCAGCCCAGCTGTGCAAAGCTGGCGGCTGGACACGTGCTGGTCCCTGCTGCCGTGGGCTGCTGGGCAGACAGACCCCACTGGTGTCTCGTTCGTTCCCCACGAGGTGATCTTTGCATGGCTATAAGCCTTTGAGACAAAGCAAATAGAAGCTGTGGTCAATCTGAGAGTAACTGTGCTCTTGCAGACAGGGTGGGCTGCCCCTGGCTGGCTGCGGTGTGCCCGTGCCCTGCCGGTGCAGACGGGAGAGCAGTGCAGGGAGGGATGGGGAGCAGTACCCTTCCCTATGCATCTGTGAAATATGTGTGAACAACATGCCTCCCGCACGTAGGATATGCTGCCTGACATTTTCCAAGGATGAAAATGTCGCCATTTGGGTTTTTCTAGGATGAGAGAATTGTGAGTTGCTCATATCCTCACTTGAATTTCTTTAGCATCCTCCATGCAGATCAAACTCCCAACAACTGCACAGCGGCTTGGTAGCTGGGCCAGAGTGTTACTTGAAAGAGGTTTAAACCAAAAGCTGTAGCCGCTTGGATGCTTTGCTGCGACACAGAAGTAAGGGATTTTCATGGGTGCTGGCACAGTGGCTGGGATGCAGAGCCAGGGCAGGGCAGCCCGGAGCACGAAAAAACTGGCATGAGCACAGCCCGGCTCCAAACGCCTGGTTGGATCGTGTTGAAATTTTGTGTCTGTCTTTATTTAGTGCAATGAATCCCAAGGGAGGTGATGCAAGGAACAGTTTACCCTCTGATTGACCATGGCCCTGGGGAATGATTAATGATAAACCTTTGCGCATACTTGCTGCAAAGCATACCAGAGCCCTGACTGGAGCATCTGGGGGAAACAAGCATCTGGTTTGAGCTCTTGCCATCCCATTGCGACACGGGGAAGAATGAATCTCAAGTGACCAAAAACCACCCCGGAATGTA
>NW_010140910.1:10608-11767 GCF_000699245.1 Pterocles gutturalis
TGGCCATGCTGGGAGGCAGATGCTGCGAGGGGATGGTGCAGGAGCAGACTGTGGGTTCCTGACAAAGACTTGATTCTTTCAACCTTCACTTTTATTTTCCCCTTGGGCTTTTTTTTCCATTTTTAACAGCAGAGAGCCAGCCTCGAGGGGAGCAGCCTTGAGGTGGCAGGTGGAGACGTCTCTCGCAAGGTGCATGAGCTGCTGAATGATCCAACGGCAGCAGAGAGAAGCTGAAGCCTGCCCTGGCTGGGCAGCGAGTGGGGCTGTGGGTATTTGCAGAGCAAATGCTGCGACCGAGGGACTTTGGGAGCGGTACCTGGTGCTTGCTGCTGTTGTTTTAAGAACAGCCTTGGAAAGGCAAACTAAAAAGCAAACCAAAGGAAGCAGAAGGTAAAAGAGCCCACGTTTCTGGGTGGATTGTGTGAGTGTAAGATCACCTTTAGCAATCCAGGTGCTATTGGTTGTGTTACTGTGATGGCAGCTCCATCAAACACCTGATTTGAGCTCTATGCCAGTGCAGCACAGCCTGATTTGGGAGAGAAAAATCTATTTGTAGCGATTTGCCTTAGCATCCAGAGCTGATGTGGCACCCCAAAGCAAATGTGCTCTTGGGGCACCTTGGCTCTGTGAAGGAAAATCAAATTACCAGCAAATTGGACTGTAGATGCACTCACACAACCTACCCAACAGATGAGCTGCTGGGAAGCTAGGGGTGAATTTTGGATTATATATGCCAGTGTGGCTGGCAGGGGTTCCCAGGCAGCTCCGTGCCCCAAGCACTGCCTGTTGGCACGTATGCAGTAGGGTTAGTAGCCACCCAGCCCGGGCAGCAGCTCCTGTGGGTTTCTAAAGGTTAATATCTCTAATCTACAGACAGCAAAAGAGCGATCCACCTACTTATGCAGGGGGCAATGGGAGAGCGGCTTTGCTGGTAGCCTTTGGCACATCGATTGCACGTGATGCCGGTGACACCGTCTTTACAGGGACATTGGCCTGTGGTTTGGTTACAGGTTTGGCCGGCGGCGCCCACGGGATGGCAATCGCACTCTGTGGGGGGAACACACAACAAGAAGGTCAGGGGGAGAGGAGAGCGGGCGCAGGAGGCATCGCGGTGTCGGCGGGGAGCGGGGTGAGCGCTGCGGGATGATGGCAGCGCGAC
>NW_010140910.1:11816-15268 GCF_000699245.1 Pterocles gutturalis
AGCCGGCGACCGCACTGACCTGAAACAGAGGTGGCATGTGGCAGAGAGGGTGCACAGGGCTGTTGCTTGGGCACGGAGGGGAGGTGGCCCAGCCACAGCCCGTTCCGCTGCTGAGGTGGGATCTGCAGCCAGGGTGTCTTGGCCAGGGCAATAGGTGCAGTGTGGGGTGTCCCTGCTCAAGGATACCCACCCATAGACACTGCTGCCTCATCCCATGGGTGCTGGGATCAAGAGTTTGCAGGACTTCAGCACCCGCTGCCCCCACCCCAGCTGGCTGCAGCCCTCCCTGAGCTCCCTGGAGTGGCAGCAGGGCTGTAAGGAAGAGGTAAAAAAATCAAGGAGCATTTCATCACCCGTTCAGCACATAGGATCTCAGGCAGGAAGCAATTGCTTTCAGGGACGTTGGGAATTCATTTCACGTGCACTACGAAAAAAAAAAAAAAAACCACCCCCCTTTCAGTGCTTTGCTCAAGCCCTTCCCCGCTGAGCAGCATCCCTGGCAGCTGGCACTGTGGGCACAGGAAGGAAATGCCCTTGTGGGATGCAGGCGGGCTGGAGGACCTGCTGTTCCCAGCCAGATGGATGGAGGCTTGACAGCAGAGCTGGGCAGATGTGAAGAGTTTGGCAGGGGATGTAAATACTGCACTTGAAATCATTCACCATCTCATTTCCCACAGTGGGACTTACCGGCGCAGCTGTTTGTTAAAAAAAAAAATAAAATTAAAAAACCAAAAAAAAAAAAAAGAAAGAAAGCATTAGGGCTTGTTATCATCACTTCTCCAAAAGGATTAAGGCCTCGCACATTTGTTAACAGCCCTGATTTCTAAGAGCTGCAAGCGCCGTGCCAGACTGTGGTCTGCCCCTGCTGAGCGGTGGCAGGGAAAGGCAGGAAAGTTTCCTTCGCTTGTGCAGCATCCTCGGGGAGCAGCCAGCCAAAACCCTCCCTGGGGAGCACTGATCCTGCCCTGCTTCTGCCCCTTGGGGGGCTGACTGCCAGAAATGGGGTTTGGGGGAAAACCTGCCCAATGCCCCAAACCTGGCTGTGGGTCAGGACCAGTGTGTGGGTCCCCATGGGCTCCGGTGGCTGGACTTGGCTTCCAAATAGCCCCAGGCCCCCCAAATCGAGCAAGTCACTCCCATAAGGGTTTGTCCTGGACCCTACAATGTTTCTTGGTTTGTCTTGCACCCCCTTGGCTCAGAGACACCCCAAATCCACCTCATTTGGGGACAGCAGCTCACATCCCATGTTCATTTGTGGCGGGTGTCCAAGTTTCAGTGTTAGGCTGAAGCATCCTTCCAACTCGCCCCAGCACCATCCTGCTCCCTGCACCAGCAGCCCCCAGTTTGGATTTTGTGGTTATTGGGCAGCAGCTCCCAGGATGGTCCCCCTCCCAGCAGGGTTTGGGTGGTGCCTGCAGCCCCCCTGCACTGGGATGTCCCCTTCTCCCTGCACGGGGCATCCCAGCCCAGAGCACGAGCAAGCTGCCGCTATCCCCCAGATCCACCAGTGCCGGATGGGAACAGACAGAGCCTTGCCAAACACTGGATATTTTTCACATGGGAGGGGAAAAAAAAAACAAAACCCAACATCAAAACTTTTGCTTCTTTTCTCCTCCTTCCTTAACGCTTCTGATCTGGGGTTTTTGGTTAAAAGTCCTACTCTTCCCCCCTGCCTTGAGCTGTCTGTGGGAACCAGCCCCTTGCAAACCTGCCCGTAGCGGAAAAATTGCTTTTCTATCAAACCCAGTTCTGATTGGAAAAGTTTTAACGTTAAATCAGTGTGGCTGGTGATGAGTGCAGAAGGCAGAGAGATGTTCCGATGGGAAAACCTGCTTGCTGCAGCCCCAAGGGATGGCTTCAGTATCGTTGGGGGAGAGGAAATAAAACTACCTTAAGCAGGAGCCTGAAGAAGGAACAGAGTTACAGAAGAGCAGAGAGGCAGGAGTTAACACCAAAATAAGCAAATCAGGGAAGGGTTACACAAGAAGAGGCAAAGGGCAGGAGGATGGGGAGGAACATGCCTCATGTTTCAGGGTTCCCTCTGGGGCTGCGCGGACTGGTTCCAGGCATCGCCTGCAAACCCCTATCCTGTGAGTAATCCTCCCCCATGTGAATGGGCTGCACTGGTTTCAGTGGGACAGCTTGGACAGGAGAGGCAAAAAATAAAAGAGGGGGAAAAAAGGGAAAAAAAAAAAAAAGCCTTCGTGATGAGTAAGATTTACAGAATCAGGCTCTTGGAGGACGGGCTGCAGAGCACAGAGCGCTCTTTGGACACCACATAAATAAACAGCGATGCTTCTGCTTCCTTCCCTCATGAGGTAATGCCTCGGCACTGCTCGTCCGAAGCTGCCGTGGTTATTTTTACAGCCGTATCTGTCTGGGGTTGGGCTCTCGGCGGGCTCTGCAGTACAGGCGTTAGCCGTGTCCCCATGGGCACGCGGGATGTGACCAAGGCTACCGAGCAGGCAAGTGGCGGAGAAATTGGGAACCACCAGCCCTTGGTCCAGGACCTCACTGAGAGAAACCCCCAGGGGATCACCGATCGTTCTCTCTGACACTGTGTGGGGTAAATCGTCTCTGGGTGTAGGGATGTGCTTCGTGCCCCTAGTCCCCAGCTCTTCCTTGCAGCACAGGACCCTGCGAGTCCAGGACCACCGCCTTGGGCAGCGGCACTCTGGCTCTTCCAGTGCCTGACCCCATTTTGACTTTTCCATCTTCCAGAAAACTCTCCAAATCGGTGGCCACTCAGCCCTCCTGACGCGGGGAGGCAGGAGGTGGTCTAAGCAGTGTCTGCAGATGTACATTTGCTGTCCCTGTCCCGGAGGAACTGAACCAGTGCCAGCAATTAGGAGCAATTAAAGGCAATTTGCAGTTCCCTGGCCAGTGCAAATACTTGCAGCCAGCAATTACAGGCTCTTCTCCTTCCCCAGCTCTGGAGTAGCCAGGCTGCTGGTGGTTAATGCTGATTTTTCCAGTACACTTCAAATTCCTCTGGGTCAAAACCCCAAATTGAAGAAAGATTGCACGAGAGCCACCAAGGGGGGTGTGATTGGTACAACCACCCCTTTGGCATCGTCACTGCCCTTCTGATAGGAACCTTCTGGGTCACAAAACATGTTTTCATGCCCAGACTTCCCTGGGTGCAGGTGTTTGTCCATCACCCACCGTGATGCAGAGTGTCAGCAGTCCCCTGCACAGAGCAGAGCAGAGACCAGGAGGCACCAGAGCCAAGGAAACATTGCTGGTCAGGAGAGGAGGGGGCCTGGGCCATCCTTAGAGATAAAACAGGGGAATAACAGCTCATTTATCCTCCGTACCCTCATGCCTTGCTTAAAAATATCACCCCACAGGGGAGGACACAATGGTGTGGTGAGTGGCTTGGGAGAGGAGCAAAAGGGAGTGACATTGGTGCAAGAAAACGGTGTGTCCTTGGTCTGAGAGTTCACACAGCA
>NW_010140911.1:0-34614 GCF_000699245.1 Pterocles gutturalis
GGAGCGGAGATAACGATTCGGGCATCCCACGCGGAGAGAGAGAGAGAGCTGACCGGGGTGTGTGTGCAGGGCGGGGGGTGGGGGAAGGCCTTGGAAGAGCGATGCCGAGCCAGGAGAGAGAGCCAAAACCGCAAGCGGAGCAAAGGCAAAAAGAGAACACTCTTCCGGGTGTTCTTACCTATATACTGGGCATGACATGAATGTTATGGAATAAATCATCAGCTATTCTGAGTTTGTCTTAACATAAGGGCAAATCCTATGCTAGCAACCGGCTGTGCCTCTTTGCTCGTCTGCTGACCTTGGCAGCAGAATGAAACATTATTCTCTTATCAGCTCCTCTGAGCGTAAATCCAAAACACAGCCTCTTGCTAGCTATTTATGAAGAAGAGGGAGAGAAAAGAAAAAAAAAATTAACAGAGTTAACTTTAAGTTAACTTTAACCCACGACACCTGTGTATTTTCTATCATCATTCTCGGTAAAGTTAATCTAAATAGGTGTAAACTATAAAACAGCTAACTAAACCTCTTATATGGACACTGTTATTCAGAAAGAAACAAGGCTAAATTCAGTTTCATTAAGGTCACTTCTAAAGGCCAAAGGGAGGTAAATTGTAGTAAATGAAAGTAAATTTCATTTTGCATAATAGTTTCCACTGGCATGGGGGATTAATGTAACTTCAATAATAAATTTCAAAATCACTATGTTTAATTCAGATCATTTTCCTTCAGCATCAAAATGTAGACAAGCTCTAAATGGGAGTTATTTGCTATAGTGCACAAGCCCTTAAGAACGGATTAAGAATACTCTTTGAAAAAAAATGAGAGAGAGTCAACTTCAGTTGCTGGAGAACCACAGGATGAAATGTAGAGGTTCTCAATCAGCCATTAATGATGGTCAGTATTATTAGGCACATCATGCTTCACCAGCAGTCTGCTGACAGAACACATTGTCGTACAGTAGCAGAGTGGTGTAAAACATCATTTTTAAAGCCATATGATCACACTGAATTTGGATGACCTGATTTTGTAGGGCTTGAAAAGGCCAGTTTGCTGAGCTCCACTCCAAACATATCCTATCTCGCAGTTCACAGATTAGACTTTGATACAAGATTAGGTTTTAGAACAGCTTTCACATTCCAAAAATGTTGCTGCAGGCATGGGATTGAACAATTAAATTGTCAGGATATCATTCTTTCACTAGCACTGTGACGTATGGGGGCAGAGGAGGAGGAGAGATAGGAGGGAAAAGTGGTCGGTTTGCATCCCTACTCAGGTCTCCCTCTTGTTTTTTAACACAGTCACCCATTGCAATCACTCATTGAATAAACTTGGCAGTCACAGGGGACAGATGTCGAAGCCTGGCTTTGGCTCTAACTCTCCAACATTGGCATTTGGCTGTGCCATTGGCTTATTCATGGGCAGTCCGTTACTTATTTTAAAATGGTAAAGCTGTTGAGTTAACTTCATTTTCTCTCTACATTCAATTGAATTATTTGCAAAATAGTCATTTTCTAGCCAGAGAAAATTCCAAGAAGTAGCCAAGAATATGTAACTCCATCCTTTTTTTTTTTTTTTTTTTTTTTTTTTAGCTAGGAGGGATCAAATACTATGTTGTTAATTAACTACTTTATTGCTAATCGAAAATCACTAATCGTGTTATTGAATCCAAATACCTCAATCTGTAAGGAACTCAGAGAGCTCACCCTCTGCTTTACATTTGTGTTTGCAAATCTATTGTGGATGCCTGTAAACAGTAAAGAAATGTCACAGTAACTTGTACATTAATAGGGTCAAGCTCAGAGATGGCTATATACCAAAGCTAATTAGAAAAAAAAAAATATTGCAGAACATGAAAGCATTTCTCTGAAGTGTTGTTCTATTCAACAGCTGGAGACATGTACCAAAGCTTGCCACCTTCTGGGTGGAGTCTCAGTTTCCTTATACAAATTCTTCAGCATGAACAAGGAAAGCAGAGCTAGGCTCATAATAAAAGGGTTTGAAGTCAGATTCCTTTTGTGGAAAGAACAATTTGCTACCCAGTACATTTGCGAGGTATCTGTGGAGCTATATCTTGCTGCCCAGTAATGGGGAAGGCATGTGGGAGATGTGTCATCATTTCAGCTCTTATAAAAGAAAAATGAAAGGTATTAGTTAGAGAAAAAAATGCCATTATTATCAAAAAGGATGAAGATGGCAAGGAAAAAAAAGCAATTGAAAGAAAATGCATTATGGTATTGTTTTTAAATATTCATTTCTATGAACTAAAGCTACTGTTCATTTTTATTGACTAAAGGTGCTTCACATTAATATTGGAAAACTCTATACGGAATCTACTACATTTTAATTATTTCTTGCCCTGCCTGGGATATTAATGTTGTGATTATCCTTGAAAGAGTATTACTATTGGTGATTTATGCAAAACTCAGCCAGTTCTATGACTCTATCAGTGTGAATTAAAACAAGCAACGGAGGAAGTACACTGCTATCATGTTAGCTGTAGATCATCATTATTTTCAGTAGTTGGTGTGGTCAGTGTACTTAAAGCATTACCTTCGGTCAGTGTTCTGGAACCCTTCCTTTTCTTGAGCAGCAAAACACTAAGGGAGAAGAAACTTAGAGATTTGGCTCCAAAGTCTTAGATTTAGGACTCTAATAATCCCATAAAATAATGTGTTTCATCTGCTACACTTTGTTTAGATTCAGCATTTCAGGCCAATGCTTTTATAGTTTAACTGTTAATGGCTGAGCTGGCCAGAAAGTGTGTTTAATAAATACAATTTTCTGATTGTGTTAAGCTCTATATGATCCACCTCCTGGCACTCTGTGCTGCTGGATTCAATCATAAACTATTTGTACCCACTGCATATGCTCAATAGGCTCATTTGTCTCAATGACTTAAGATATCTGGAGGTCAGAGGGTATTGTGGTGAATCCCAAGGATCTTGTTTCTCTAATTACAAATTTGGCTATGCTCATTTTAAATCTCCTCTAGACTTGGCAGCTCCTTCCTAAACCTATTCCATAGCTTGTCAGAGCTTGCTTTCCAGTCAACTAGGGGCCGTTCTGCTTTCCTGGACAATGAGAGGCCAGACCATGATGCCTGATCTTATTGGCAGCTTTGCTTCAGTCTATCCAAAATATCAGCTACTTAATTGTCTTAAACTGGCATCACTGAATTCGTGCTCTGATCTAACTGACTTGTCAGAGAGCCTGTGGCTACCACACAATATTTGCCATTTGATCCCTAGAACTGGAACATTTCTGAGAGAGAGGCAGAGGCTGTGGAGGCAGCAGCTGGTAAAAAGTGAAGTTTCCTCATGGCAGAGCTGTTGACAGCATTAAGCAGATGTTTGTCATTTGTAAAAAGAACATCTCTCTGTTCTCCTGTGTGTTCTCCATTCTGCCTGGCTGTGGTCAGTCCCACTGGAAGCCGCATGAAAGCTGCAGTAAAAAGTCAATATCAGAGCAGTGATCCCAAGGGACAAAGTGAGGAAGTTCATTTTATTCTGGTTTTTTCTTACTGTCTCAGTGTAAATAAATGAGAGACATACTGAAATACCCCATGGCAAATCTCACTCTAGGTTTCCTCCAAAGGAAATGCAGTGAGAAAAGGGTAATACAGGGCCATAGTTGTCATCAGTGATGACCCCAAAAAAAACCCAGAGGTGTGCCTTCCCCTCAGTCCTGTTTTCACTCCACACTGTAGCTACTGAGGCATTCAGGCGTAAAAATGCTGATCACAAATGTGAGTTAAAAATCTGTGTTCCTGTAGGATATCTAGCAGAACTAATCCACTCAAAAAGGGAGTCACAAAAGCCAGCACGTTTTGTGAAGGACAGCTAGTCCAACCAGAAGGAAATGTAGAAACAGAGTGCCTGAAATCTCGTCCTTCTCTTATCTTTAAGGTACATAATTGCAGTTTTAACTTACTCACTAGGGTGAGAATTGGTTTTACAGTCTAAAATCTTTCTGAAAACCATGCTTTCTCTTAAAATATGACTCCTGAGCCACATAAGCCATATGACTATCTTGCCACATAAGACAAGGCAGTATTGTTCATTTCTTGTCCAGAAATGAGTGAAACAGAGACTGTGTTCAGCAAGGGAATGGCCTAGGTCCCCTGCAGCCTGGTAAAGTTCAAACCCACCATCCCAGGAAGGAAGCAAAACCATGGGATAGGATCACATTCTGCACCACTTTCTGAAACTGAAGAAATAACAAGAAGGAATACAAGATTCGTTCATCCAGCCTTCTGAAGTCTTGAGCAGGGTGAAGACCCTCCATTGTGAGACGGGATGTAACAGAGTTCTCTCAAGGCAAAGAATGACTTGGGCCCAGGTCTCCAGCTCAATGGGTGAGTACCAGCATCTAAACTGTTGTATAAAAGGCACTGGGTTGCACATCTGTTATCCGCTTGAATGAGTTTTGGTTCTTCAGAAGAATACTTACAGTAACATATGTTCAGGAATATGTTTTCTAACCAGAGCGAGTAAAGGTGCTTCCCTGTTGCCCTCACTTCAGTTTTTGGCATCTGGAGATGGACAAGAGTTTCAGCTCAGCCCTTCTTAGTGTTTCTTGTTCTCTAGCTCTAGACAGTGTCCTGCTCAGTGTGAGGTTTTGAGTCCCCAGACACCATTGGTGGCATGCACAGGGTGTGCTACATATGCCTTTCAGCTTCCGCTCCGGGACCAAAGCATTCACTCTGTGTATCTCCTCTCCTTCACCTCCTCTTTTCAACAGAGAAAAAGTCAAATGCTTTATTATATTACACATGGTTTACAAAAGCACTTCCTCATTTGCTGTACTGCCTGACAGGGAAACTTGATGAGCTAACCTAGAATAAACTGTCTGAAGACACAGTACAAAAAAGATGGGGCATGAGGAAAATATGTAAAGAGAACACGTAGAAAGCTACTAGTTTAGCCACTATTATTGTTACTCAGTACGGTGTTGGTGAAAAACTGAAGAAGACATCACAATTATCTGGAGTCAGAATTACAGAGTCTTTCATGAGAACCCCCACATGTGTGTACACCAGTTTGTAAACTTAGGAATATATCTGCTGATGGCTACTGAAGAGAAGTTTTATCTGTCTTTGAGAGCACCTGGATGTGCGCTTGCTGTGCTCCATTCAAACAAATATGTGAAGTCGTCTAAAACATTCTGCTTCTCTGCTTGATCATCATTACAGATTTTTTTACGATACGGTTTCCTTGACAGAGCCATAAGTTATCATGCTCTGTGTATACCACTTAGTGCATGCAGGAATCACAAGGAACAACTTATCACCTCATCATTCAGCAGATTATTGCCATCCAGAGGCTGCTCCACTGGCACTTTGACCAGACCCATAGAGTGTGCTCACACCACTTGCGAGTGTGGCACCCTCTCCTCATCACTGGAAAAATAAAAACAAGCATCTTTTTCCACCTGCACTATAGGTGACAGTACCTACCTCCTGCAGCTGAAATCACACAGTGTTTGCCATAACAACTTGAATAACGGCTTCAGCACCAACTATGTAATGAAAGAACTTACGTACTTTTGAGTGGCTGTCATCAAGATAGGTAACCTCAGTGAGAGCGTCCCAAGGGCTGTCAGAATAGCTGTACTTTGAATCACAGCTTCTGGAAACTCTTTTTTGGCACATCAAGAGAGGAGCCTCTGGACTGTTCTCCTCCAGCCTGATGCCACTGTGGGCAGTAGGCACACTTAGAGAGTAAGGGAGTGTTCTCAGTGCAGCACATGGTTTACCACCCAAAGGCAAGCTGCAACACACTCTGAAAGGCAAGTGGCCAGTCCTTGAATCCTTCCACATTGTACTGGCTCTGGCTTGGCCTCACAAAGCTCTGGGGCTCTGGAAGTAGAGGCCTTTGGTGGCTCTCCACCAGAAACACAGCTCACGGCTGGACTGGTGACAGCTACCAGCCTGTCCCAGCGGGGTGACCCTGCCAGGTTACCACTGCGGGCCACGAGCACAGTTGACCTGTTCTGGCCCTCATGAAAAAAGGGGAAGGAGGGAGAGCATGTATAGAAGTTGTACAACTTCCACAGTTTACTAGAACACATTTTATTTCTGTGAAAATTTTTATTATAGCAAAAAAATATATTTTAAAAAAAGGAAAGCAATAAACAGCAAAATGTTGAGGTTTCAATCCAATCCCCTCCAAAACAGCCATCCAGAGCACTTGCTGATTCCTCTCTTCTCACAACTCGTACAGTGGGTTTTACACCAGATACAGACTAGTAGCTAATGCTGTCCCCTGGGACCAGGGCCAGAAGGTGTTATTGCTGCTAAAGACACTTTGTGTACACTACACGTTCTCAAGGGCTCTCTGGCCTTTAGCCTGGTTGCTCACTGCTTTGAGGTCCAGGACTGTCCCTGCCCATGGCAGGGGGGTTGGAAATCGATGATCTTTAAGGTCCTTTCCAACCCAAACCATTCTATGATTCTATGACTGAAGGAAGTCTGGAAGTAGAGGCCGTTGGTGGCTCTCCACCAGAAACAGCTTTTAACAGCGTACAACATGCATGTACAGAGGGAAGAGGATGTGTGGTGTAAGGGCTGGAGAGAATATGAGATTGCAAGGGTACCTTTGGAGATCTCTGTGTGGTCAGGGAGTACTGGACTGAAACCACACACACAGTTCAGATCTGCTCACAGTAGGGAACAGTAAGTGTGCTCCAGATGACAACCTTCAAACATGCAACAGCTTGCAAGCAGATGAGGACTGTGAATGAAATCCAGTTGTGCCCTAACAGGACAATATATATGTACCTTCAGAGACTTGTACTTTACATTTTAAGTTTTAAAAAGAAGAAATAATTTTAAGTAGTTTTGAGAGCTGGGGGGATAAAATTAAACTTCTTGCCTAAGGAAGAGGAGTGACAAAAGTCTTCTGGGACCACATGAACTTAAAAACTCTTCAAAGAAGGCTAAATATTAATAAATATTCATCGATACACAAACTATTATATAACCAGTTGTCAAACTGATTCCTGAAATATGTCTTTGAAGTCCAATCATGTATAAAGCATATTGTGCATTTGTGTGCATGTCTGTTTATATATATTCTTATAAATAAAACATTTAGAAATTTTATATATGTTCATATCTAATATATGAATGAAGAATAATTTATTTTCCCATTCCATTTCCTGTTTCCCATTATTTTAAGTTCCAGGTTATCATATTATTGTTTAAAAATATGTTAAGATGACCTTTCAGATACAGAACAACACATTTTTTCTTAATTTCAATCATGTGTCAACCAAAAACCCAAAATCAAATTTTAATTTAATATACCCTATTACATGGGGTAAAACGTATAGTCTTAGGGATGAAACACATCTTCTGACTTTCAACATTTTTGTATTACAGACATGTGGTGGGCAATCTTGTTCCTCTGCAATATGAATACTAAAAATGTGAATGGAGATCAGTAAAAATCAGTTAAAACATACAGTAGTTCCTTTGCACACAGCAGAGAAAAACTCAGTTGATTCTAACATGAGTTCAGAATAAGGATTACCAGTTAAGAAAACTGAAATTGCATTTCAGACTACCTTTTCTCTTTTAACCTTGCACAGTAAAGAGTGGTATTGTTCTCATTTTAGGGCTCCACTTTCAGCACTTTACTATAAGCATTTTAAAACATCTTGCACTTCATCTTCTTCTTAAGGAAAGAAAAAACAAAAACAAAGGCTGTTGATGGAATAAGTAACAATGGGATTCATTAACATTCCTAAGAGATTCTTGAAGAATCACCAGACATCCAATGCTTTCAAGCTATGTGCGGTACCTCCTTACATGATAGCTTACTACAGTTATATCAACATATCAATGAGAAACATGAGGCTATTGAAGATGTGATTGAAGAATAATCAAAAAAGATGGAAATTAATCTAGGAAGAAAAGGTCACCTGAGGAGCTTGCTAAAACCCTGAAAGCGCATGCTCTTTACTGAGGGTGTGTTTTCCAAATAGCAGCAAAGAAGGAAGCCTTTAGATCTAATCAGCTTCACCACAAGGCACTGAGACTGAAGCCTCTCTTTAGAGACTGTCAGCAGAAAAACAGCACCTATTTCTTTAGTATATAATACTAATGCCCTAAGGAATGTAATGCATTTACACATCACCTCAAGATTACAGCCATACGAATACTGTTGTCCTTCCTTTATCTACATGGAAGCGTATGAGTTACTCAGAAACTCTTGCTTGTGCAGCCAGTAGGCTTCTGAGGCAAAAGCGCTTTACTGTACCACACTACTTCTTTAATAAGTTGCTTTCAGTCAGGTCTGATCTTAGTTCAGATCAGTCTGGGAAACAGGAAGGATCTTTACCCAAAAAATGTCATGTGTCCCAAGAGACACCTAATAAGAAAACAGTTATGCAAACATGAAATAATCAGTAAGGAAGCAGGGATATCATCAGAGTCTGTAGCTACTTGAGAGTCAGATCTGAACAAAACTAAGGCTGAATGAGGCTGATTATGTTTGCTCGCTATGGACCTTGATGACTGAGAACCAATCAGGCAGAAGAAAGTGAATGGAACCTCTTGGCTGACTCAGGAAAGTTGTCTTTCCTGTTGTTCTGCACATCGCTCTGGTCTCTTCCCCAGACACAAATCCCTTTTCTGGGATGTATGCATCTTAGTGTCCCTATTCACATCTCCTGGAGACCCTTCAAGTAGAGACATAGCACTCCAGTCAACTTGCTGAGACAACTCTTTGCTGGCAGGTGCATGCATAAGCAAGAAGTCAAACTGAATATGGTTTTTATCCATAGTTTGATCAGAGAATGCTTTCCAGGGGTCACCTCATGTTAGACTCCTTTTGCAGCTACAGCCCTTGAAAATTAAGTGATCTATTTACCTAACTGGACTTCCTAGACTGGACTCCTTGAGAAGTACAGTAACCTTCCACACAATTGCCTAAACCCACAAAAACTCTAGAAGTACGTGCCTACCTCTTCAGCTGAATGTGGGGAAGGGAGCTCGACTATTCCCATTCACAGGTGTTTCCCCATTTTTCCTACATTTTTACTAGATTGACATCTTCTAAAGGAGTCATCCTATTAGTCCCCTTCCCTAGGCTCTGTCTTTTAGGATGATACTCCCCCAGCAAACATCACCATGTCACCTAAACCAAATCAAAGCCTAAACACATTCAGGAACTTGGATATAAGTAACCAGGAACACCATGGGAATTAATAGCTAAAAGGAAATCCACCCGACAATAGAGCAAGTGAGGGAGTCTCAGAGAGATTCTAGGAATCTCTTTCCAACAACCAAAAAATAAAATGCCCATAGCCCTCTTGCCAGGGAGCTTCTTCATTTCTCAAAATTAGCTGCACTTTGATGGCTTTGATGAACCTGAAACTCAAAGATCATTAACCTACTTCTCCTGCCTTTCTGCAGGAAATTAACAAGAAGGTTTCTTACAATATCTTATACATGTAGAGCTTTCCAATGGTTTAAAGGATTTCCTCTACAGCACCTTCTAAAATAAGGTTTCACCCCTCAGCTGAGACTCTTCTTGCCAAATGATATCTCAGAATGACTTTTTTTTGTGTGTGTGTGATTCAACATGTAGGCATCTCTGAAAACTGTGAGTTTAGTGCCAAAGATAGATTGACTTTTAATTAGTATAGCATTTACCAATGTTCCAGTAATTCACTTATCACATACTATCATTAATGTACCAGTAATTGTAAACTGCTGCTGCCTACAGAAGCTCTGCTCACACGTTCCTGTGAAGTCAGCATCTTTGCCTTTATGTAGACGGTAGCATCTCGCTTGGCCAGTGAATCTAATGTGTCATTTATTTTTACTACCTCATTTATACAGTGTTCCCATTTCTTTCAGAGGCTATATCCTGCTTTCCATGACCACGCTATCCATCTTTATAAAGGGATAAGGATCCTTTTAAAGAGGATGAGTGCCAAATGCTGTACTTTATTGGGGCTGAAATACAGGCTGCCACACTGTATTCTGAAAAGCAAACAAAAGAAAAATTGAAGATCTGTAAGATTTCAAAAAAGCTGTGCAGCAGGTGAAACATCTCTCTCTATCAGAACTGCTGGGATTATTAAAGGTAAATGCATATGGCTTCATTCCCCCATGCACAATTAGAAAGCCCTTTTCTGCACTGTATCCAGTGTACAACACACATGAGTTCTGTAACGTCTCAGGACAGTACTTAGGTGTTACAATAAATTAATCAAAAACAGAATGAGGAAAAATTATCATTGCATAGTTCATGAGAAAGACTGTGCAAATACAATTTCATTGTTTAAAGTATATCAGGAAAAAGAAGAATGTAAAGTCTTCTGAACTGCCACAGATAAATGTGCTTGCCACGTCTTTGTCTTTCATCAATCAGGAAAGGAGCCAGATTTTTTTTTTTAGAACTGAAGCTCAAAGATGAAGCTCTGGGAAGAGGAGGGAAATACAGTGTTCCGTTACTGATTATTTTTTTCAGAGATTCTTTGCAAAATTAACTTTATTAAATAGTTAGCAAAAATAGTAATACAGAGATGACCAATCAGGAGATTAAAATTCTATAAATGTGCCAGTGATAGTTGCATAAAACTCTCAGCAAACAACCAATTACCTCTATCCTTTCTCCTCAGTGAGGAATAATGTGAAATTTAAATAATCACATTGTGTTTTCCATATCATATTTGCTCATAGAAAAGTTGCATCCGTAGCCTGGAACCAAGTAGTAGGTAGAGTTAAATTACCATTTATTTTAGAATAGCCTTTCTTGGCCTCAATCTAGGTTTGGAGGGCAAAAACTGGAGGGAAAAACATAACTGTTACAGAGGAATTATAGTAATTTGCAAACAGAAAAGTGGGTCAAATCTGCTGCATAAATTATTCATAATGAATTGTTCGTTCAGATTTATATTGGATAGAATTGAAAACACACTGAAACTGAGATCGGAATTGTTGTAAAGGTAAAATTATTTTAGCTTATTACCAAGAACAACTATAGTATTTTACTTTATGAAATATCAAGTTGACATTTATTTATTCATTAGGGTTACCTGCATTACAGAACAATCCATCCATCCAGGAAACTCTAAGCACAAAATGCTAAAAAGAGAATGTGCATTGCATTAATGGCTAGCATTTAAGGAGAGTGAGAATGAGAGAAAACTTGACTAAAAATATCCACTAGTACTAGAAAATCACACTACAGGCTTGAGTCTCCCCAGTAATAGGGTGCAGGGCAGTTTGGCAGGTGCAGAAACTGGATGCAAGATGCATCTCATTTTAGGACTGATTCATCCTTTCTGCTGGCACGATCTGTTTTCCCCATTCTCAGAACATTTAATCCAGCCCCCCAGGGATGTTTATGCTGATAAATAAAACAGGCTCTGTTTTGACCTCGCTAACTATCTGTCTCCCATTCACATCCACTCTTAGTGGTACTAGCCACAGACATGGTGGGCACAAGCCTGCTGGGGCTATCAGGCCCAGATGTGTGCTCCTGCTTTATTTATATGTACAGCTGTCGAAGAGGTAAGGAGGTCTCCACCAGCTCCCCCTGCACTTGCCTGTCCCCACCCCACAATGGAGACCAGTCGGGGAGGAGAACCAGGACAAGCCTTTTGGACATGTGGGCAAAGACTGGGTATGAGAGCCCTGCAGCAGCACCCTCCTGTCAGAACTCGTCTGCCAACAATGTCTTTCCGGATCCCAGCAGGGAAGCACAGATTTGGATAAGATGTGCTCTTTCTGGGAGAGCTGCTTTATTTTTCCTAATTTATTTTTGGCAACTGTTTTGGTTTAACAGGCACGTCGTGGGGAATTCTCCTTCTCTTGAGAAAAATTTGTCCTTGACAGAACTTCACTGATTGGAACAGTTACATCAGGGACAAATCTGGCCAATTATCTTTTCAATTTGGGTAAACAACAACTCAGCTGCTTTAACATCATTTGCTCAGATAATCAATATACACAGCAGACATTCAGAAATTAAGGCTAATCCATTGCATAGTTCCACAGGACACAGCTGAGGATATATGCTATAACACTTGGGCAAGATTACAGAAGTGCTACAACTTGAAAATGTGTTGTATGTCTCTCTCAGCAAAAGACTCTTCCTGGCTTTGATCACATATATGCCCAAAAGAACACTCTCTAAATGCTTATGACTTCCACTGTTTTTTTTTTTTCAGCACAATTAGTACAAAAGAGAAGTACCTTTGGTACTTAATAGTGCACAGGATTACACAGCATTAGAAAGATGACCTTTTTATTCTTCCTTGCAAGTTACATAAAGTGCTTGTAAAACATGCTGAGCAATGCTCTCTGGACTGCTGAGTGGCAGAGAAATTATAGCAGCTGAAAGGAAAAGGTACAGATTAGATAACTATTTTAAGAGAACTTTTTTCAACCTTTTCTAGCCAGTATTATATTTATTGTACATTTGGAAAAATAGTATGTCGAATCTTCCTCACTTCCTCTATCAGTTGAGGGGAGACAGAGATTCTGCTTCAGAAACATATTTTGTTTCATAAATGTTAAAAACTTGCATAAGATTTTTGCATATCCTCACTCAGTACCACAGCTACTGTCCAGGCTGAACTCTTTAGCAGCCCTGCCTGCCTTTATATCCCCTGGCCACACATGGCTCAGGTCAGAGTGGTCACTGTCCTTGGCCTTGGTTGATACCTCGGCCTCTCCTGAAGGACAGCACCCCGATGCCCAGCTGTCCTGGGATCAGTGATGAACACCTTCCTCTCTCCCTTCTCCCTCTTGCTGAAGTAACCCAAGTCATCTTCTTCCAAAAACCCCGCTCTGTTAGAGCTGACACCTGCAGAAACACGAGGATAGATGCAAATTATGCACCAATGGGTCTGGAATGTCAAAACATGTAGAATGTTAAAGACAGGCAAACCTGTGGCTAAAATGATTGAAATCAGCACAAAGTCCTACCCATGATCCCTGACGAAATGGGATCTTGCCCTCTAGCAGCTTCCAGGAACCTCTCATGAGGTCCCAGGATGTAGTGGTTCTTGAGGTCTCCATCTGGAGATGAATGGCTTTGTTATTTATCTCCTGACACTTTAATTGGCATTCAACCCATGAAAAAGCAGTTTGTTGGCTGATTTAGTGACACCATTTTCCAAGTTATCACCAAGAACCAGTCACTGGTTGCTAACAGCTCTTCTTTGCTTAGCCATATGCTTCTCGTATTTGAAACTTTGGCCCAGGATGAAGGTAAAAAGAAGCGCACAAAAGTCACACAGCAGACTTGCAAACAACTAAATGGTCTTTCACTCATGGGAACAGTCAGGGAAACAGCATGTTGTTTGACATGGATGTGGGCAGACATGCACTGAATAGTCACAACTAGGTTACTCTCTCAGCAGAAAGAAAATAGCACTATCAGCACCTTACCTTCTTCAGGTCCTTTTCCTGCAGAATACTCCTGGCCTCTCACTTCTGCCTGCTAAAGCTGCTTTGGCCATGTGAGCCCCCCAGGCATTTGGATTGAAGTCCAGCATTGTGTCACTAAAGAGGATGCAAGTGTTGCATTGAACCTGGGACTCCATCCTTGTGGATAAGAAGTAGGTGAGAGGGAAGGTAACAACATCTACTCCTGGGAGTGCCCCCTCCCCATCACCTCCCTTCCTGCTTAAAATCTCACATGAATTGTATAAAGACAACTGCATTTCTCAAGGAATATAGTCCTTGAAAAAATAATCTTCTCCTGTTAGAGTCATGTAAAATGACTCTAAATATAAAAAGCTGCCTTCTTGTCAGAAGTTGAAGATCCTCACACTCTGACCTTAGAGTGACCTTCAGGAGTTCCCTCTTCTCCCTGACTTCTCAATGCCTTTTCAGTATTTGTTCTCATTTATTAATTTCTCCTTGTAGAGAACTGCTTCTCCAGCACCCCAGAGAAGCCAGTATACCAGCAATTTTGACAGGAAGGGTGAAAGAGAAGGGGAATCAGTGACAGGACTCAGTGGAGAAACAGGGGTCACAGATTGCTGTAGCAGGGTGGTCCATGCTATAATCTGAGTCCTGCGTCAGCTTGTGGAGTGCATCCTTTGAGTACATGTAAGTGGGGCAGCAGGTCATGGGACCAGTGATAGATACAGCTTTCCACAATCCCTCCTACTGAAGTGCTAGCACTCTAATCACACAGGATGGGATCCTACATTCTGTGTTTCATATTTTTACTTACATTTGAAGAAGTTGTTCCAGTCGTCAGCACTCTCATGACCCAGTGTCCCAATTACCATGGCTTTCAAAGTGCATACTTAAAGGACCAGTAGTCTTAATTTAGTGCATGGCTCACAGGCTTCCCCATTATCACAAGAAAATGTTAGAAACCACAAACGGATATATACTCTTTGTTCAGCTGCTGCAAGTTTGCTGCAGTACACTTGCATCATCAAAGCACAGAAGTAGCAGCCAGAAAACAGGGCAGGGGAGGCTGCAGTCTGCACCAGCCCTGTCCAGTCTAGAACCTTGTGAGAGAATGGCTTTTTATTCCACAACTAAATAGGATAAGCAAAATGGGTTAAAAAAAAAAAAAAAATCCCTGTTAGCCTTTCAGAGGCATCACAAAATTGACTAAAGATGCTATTTTATTCTTGTCAAATTTAGTTGGCATCATAATTTTATTTGCATTTGATTCACAGACACAATAAAGCGGAAGATATAACACTAGACAGAGGCAAGTGTCATGTGACAGGTATTAATCTCAGAAAACAATCACCTGCATCAAGTGACTGGGGCAAGAAATAACAGTCTCTTAGTAGCACTTTGGTGTGTCATGCACTTATTACAAATTACATAACATCATTCCATAAAGAGCTGTTGAAATATTTATTTGAACTAAATCTTTTTTTTTTTTTTTGGCAAGATAAATACAATCTAAGTTGATATCAAAGGTCCTAATATTTATCTTTCTCTATTGGATCAGGTTTTCTTAACATAATAATCTCTCTCAGTGAGATATAGGATTTCATGTGTTAATAATTTTTATTCTTACCATGAAATATACATTAATTGTCTATGAGCTGTATTTGAAACTCAGATGTTGTTCTTATCCAAACCACAATCTGCTGGTCACAAAAATGTGTGCAAATGTGGTTTGATTCGATTTACTAACCAAGGAAGAACATACCATTTCCTTAAGAAATATCTGAAGAAGGGAAGCCTTCTTCATTAATAAAAACAATTAACAAGTTGCCCAGCTGTGTTACAAAGCAGCCTGCTACTTCAAGGCTGGCACCCTGGCAGACTAATAATCCAGTGTTAATTGGGATATACTAGGCAGGATGTTAAGTTTTTACTTCTTACTTGTGCAGATTTATTTCACATTTTTACTTAAAAATATAATAAAAGCTTGATCTATTCTAAAGCATTAGCCAGTCACACTCTTGTGATATGAATGTTTCTGAGGACTCTGAGGAAGGTTTGCCAAGAAAGAGTGCAGCCTTGGTGCTGCTGGAGGGGCTGCCACAAAAACCACGTATCAGCAAGGGAAAGCGGCTGTAATTCCTGTTCCTCCATCCTTGCTTTCTGAACAGACACGGCGAAAAAATAAAAGTGTTGATCAGAGCAAGGAACAGTAAGTTGGGTTCAGGGATCTGATCCTGCAGTAGCTGTGGGGCCAGGCTTCTTGCAGAATCTTCAGGGAAGTGTTAGGGCTTGCTAAGTACCTGTGCCACTCTCCTCCTACCTTGATGGTGCACTACCTACAAACAAGAAAAGTATTGATGCTGAATGCTTTGCCACAGGGTAAAATCCCCCTCGCAGTAGCTGCTTCTTGTATTCCCTGAATGAGCTTCTCACCATTAAAAAAAAAATCCAAAAAAACCCACCAAGAAGTGAACCACACATACACAAAATCTGAAGTCCCGGGTTATACACTTGGTCCTATTTATTAAGAGTTACCATGGTTCCCTAGCCATGTATGTAGCACAGATGCTGCTTTTCATACCCAGAAAGCTCCTCCACACAGATCATTTGGATTTGAGACAGCTGCTCCTGCGAGGCAATCAGATTCCCTAGTATCCTGCCTGCAAGCACAGTGCGCAGATTGGTTTGATACCTACCCTCTGCCTGACTCCAGCTACTTGCTCCAGTCTGCATCCTCAGAGCTTGCCCAACAGACACGAGACCTGGGTCATCCCAAAATGCCATCACTTAGCTTGAAACTATAACATTACTTAACTTGCAGCTATCTCATTTATTTGCGTGACTCTAGCTTTCAACCCTACATGATTCACGCAGCCTTTCATTCATCTTTAGGAAATCAAAGTATGAAGCTTTAGATTCCTAAAAGTTCTTAGGTGGTTAATGGAACAGATGATTTCTAGTGGGTGGTTCAGAAATACATCCGTTCCTGACTTACCCCCTACCTATAGAGGCATCTGTATCCTTCTCTGATGCTCCATCCCAACAGACAAGATCACACAGCAAGTCAGGAAGAGAGATGCTACAGGACAGGGTGTCCCCTTGCAGCAGTGCAGACATAGTACAACTTAGCTAAGTCAATTAACTCATACTGAGTGTGAGAGAGTAAAAAGAAGCCAGTCAACTCTGGCTTAATTTTCCACTTCTGACTCATAAATTATTGGCCCTACTCTGTCAGCCAGCACCTGTCCTTTTGTGAGGCATTCTTTCGATCGGCAAACGAACCAGCCTGGGGCAAACAAACAAAATTACTCCTTGCTTAGTGAAATCATATTTGACAAGTAACACAACTGAGTAAACATTTTGAAGGAAAACCGTTTGTCATAACCAAATGTGTCACAATGTAAATATTATATAAAGAATGTAAATATCCCTTGAAGGTGACCCATAAATAAAATTATAGCAAAATTAGTTTATTTGCTCAGGTACTACATACTTAGTATGGTGCTCATCAATCCATACAGGTAAAATTCAAGCAAAAAGCAACTCAATCGATCAAACCTGAAGCTTTCTTGCAAAGGGAGGGAAAGTTGCCTTTTAGACGATATACACAACTGCATGACCATTGACTTTAAACCAGCTGGGACACAGGCAAAGCCCAATCATTAACTCCCTGTTACTAGTGGGAATTTTGTTAATTTTTTTTGTATGTGTCTAACCACAGCATTCCAGTGCATGTTTCTTTTTGAGATCTTTTTTGCTTAACGGTTATACTTTTACACAATCTGCTCATGTATCTGTGTAACTGTGCTCAACATTTGTGAATTACTTCCAAGGTCACTCTTAACTAGCAAAAATATTTTATTCATTGTCTCTTTTTATAGAATAAAGCATGTCATACCACAGCTGGTGAAATATATAGATTAAAATGGAAACTCTAAAGGGCTATCTCCGACCTTCATAGATTTAGGTCAAACTTAGCTATGAAAGTTAGCAACTTCATCTCAAGAAAAAAAAATTAGATCTATCAAAGAGTGAACTGAAGGTATCAAGGCTTCAAATTTTACATCCCTCTTATGGCAAATTGGATTACAATTGCAGAAATACATCTTCAAATGGCAAAGAAGGTGAGGGAAGACTAATGTGATCTGGGACAGTGAAGAAACCCTTATGATATAATTCCATTATAGTACAGTTTCCTCAACATAATTACTCAGGCATAACCTCTGCATATAATGAAAGGTAGTACTTTTCCAACTTGTCCCTGTTACAGATGCCACAAACCATTACTGACCTGCCCAAATAACCCTGCTGGGTACATGACCAATTGGTTTGTACTGGAAGGCAAGATGACTTGCTTTTGGGGCTATAGGGGAGAAAGTGTAATTCCTTTCCCACTCAAAGGACAGGTAGGAAGGAGGCACCTGGGACAATGTATCCTCTGCTCTTTGAGCTCAGTTCCCACGTCCAGGGACATAACTTCTTTGCTCCCCGCAAATTCCTGGCCTTTGTCATTATTCACTACACAGGCCAAATAGTACCATCTGATGGTCCTTTTTGTCTTCACTCTGCTGTGCCAGGGCCATGGACAAAGCATTTGGCTGTGCCAGGCAAAGCCTCTCAGAAGGGTTGTTACAGCATGGGGATGGGAAACTCTTCTTACTCTCTAACATAACAGAGGAAGCCTTATCCCATGCCGACAGCAGCAAGTTGTCTTACCTGGTGGCTCTGGGCACACCATGCCATCTCCTGGTGCCCAGATCTGTGCAAAAAGAGACCCAGACTCATTCGGTGGAATTTGCTGTTAGAACCACAGCCAAACCTCAAGTCGTCTGTAAATCTCACCTGCCTGAAATACAGCAGGTGCAGTAATGCAGCCCAGGAAGCACCCTCTACCCTCTAGACCGTGTCCTTCTTCTCTGTGACAGCTTAGGGGGTCTCAGCACAGGGAAGGGGACTGTGGTCTCCCTGTGCTCTCTTGATGGCTGAGGGAGCAGCTCACCTTCTGAGTCTGTAAGTGGCTGCTACAACTGACAGTGACTCCTCCCAGGGCCACCTGATAATGGAGGAGTAGCATGACCCTGAAATGCTGTATTTTCTGCCTGCTCTGCCCAATCATTAGGTAAAAACTTTCACAGCATGGTTATAGATTGCTTGGATTAATGGAGTCTTGATCTCAGCTAGGAGCTCCAAACTCAACCACAGTTCAAATATAATGCATGACTCAACAACAGGTTTTATGGGCATCTGACAGCTTCTTCTTTGGAAAACAAGCCTGGGAAATGCCTGTGCAACTCAGAGAGTGACAGGGAGGTTGTCAGTAAGTAGAAGAAAAGCAAACCCTCTTACATTATTTCATGGTCTCTGGAATGTGTAAAGAGCTAGCATGCAGGATAACATAATAACATGGCAGTAAAATTAAAGCACAGATCACAGCTGGAAAAAGCAGGCATTTGTTCACATTCTGGAGGCACTTTCTATAGTGCAAGAAAGATGACAGCTTTATGGTCTTTAAGTAATAAGTTAACTAATGTACTTTACCTTGTATTTTGAATAAGTTTAGTAGTAAAAAAGGAGAATCATGAGTCTCTACCTATTTTGTAGCTGAAGAGCATCAATCATGTATAATTTCAAGACTTTTTTCCCAATGAATTGGAGCTTAAACCACTGCAATAAGAACTTGGCATCTTTTCACTGAGGCACTGTTATAATTTTGTTATATAGCAATGTGAGTTACGAAATGAAATGTTAAAATTACACAGACCAGTAGATAAAGCATTTATCGAAAATCTATCTGGCAAAGAGGGCATGATTTGTTTAAAACACTGCCTGAACAGCTGTAACAAACACAAAATGATGTATCTTCCACCCACCTTCAACACTCTACTTCAGTTAAATTAATTTTCTTCACCTCCTTACGTAAACTTAGTGTCCATGAAAATACTGGCAGTCTTAGAGAATGAAATTGTCAACGTGCTGCAGTACAGTGGATTGGAGAGAGTCCTACCACTGTGATTCAGAAGACAGCAAAGCCTCGTTCACACACAGTACCTTGGTTGGTGTGCATCCCAAGAATAGGATGGCATAGCACAGTGTAGCATAGCATAGCGTAGCATAGCATAGCACAGCACAGCACGGCATAGATAATGTAGTGAAGCATGGATACATAGCATAGAACAGGACGGGTTAGGAAGCGGAAGGTAAAGGTGACAATCATTCTTCTGCCATGCTGTGTAAACCAGGGCAACTGCAGGCCTGTCCTTTCTAGAAATACCAGCTGTCACTTTTACTAGTACAGATGATACCAGTCCAGGCTTGTAGGCATCCACACCCAACACTGAGTTATACTGTCAAAAGTTAAGACACCAAGTCTTGGGTTAAGTTCCCTAGCAGCCTCAGCCCTGGTACCAGTATATTTCCCTGTGCTGATGTCTAGGTGGACATTCCCCTATATGACTTAGGAAAAAAAAGAAAAAAAAAAACAAAAAAACCCAAACAAACACCTTTTCTGCACTTTTTCCCCTGCTTGAATGAGAATAACCTGGAGCCTGACAAATACAAGCAGCAGTGACTGGTGAAGAAGAAGCTGTGTGCCGACTGCAAATTTCACTTTTATTTTCTTTGTCCTGGCACAGAAGTGCTGAGTCCAACACTGTACAAGTCTTCCTATGGAGGGTTTGGGACAAAATGAGACCTATGATTCTTGGAGCTGCCTAAAGCCTTCTCTGGAAAGCTGGCATCCTTGCAAGAGGTAGATCAAGCCAGGTTACCACCACTTGTAACAATAATGCCTATTAGCAGTACTCTTACTGCTTTTACAATAAATGCTACTGTGTATTTACTATCTCCCTTCCCCAGACTCTCAAATTCACAAACAAGCTTTGCCCTTATGCAGCAGATGGGAAAATATAGCAGCTCCCTGAACGAAGAGGCCCAGATCACAGCACGAGTGACTTCGTATTTTTATGAAGATCTTCATTGGAAAAGTGCACAGCATTTATCTTGCTTATCTTTGAGGTCTGCCAGCCACTTCACTGCCACATGCTGCTGGATTTATCAAGGCTGTGGCAGGATGCAACTGAGAACACTTACTAACAGCCTGACTTTCATGGGGAAGAAGAAATAGATAAGGGAGGACACTTCATCTTCTCAGGAGTTCAAATCCAGATCTGCAAAAGAAAGGAGTCCAGGAACACATGCTAGATAACAAGCAGAAGGTCTGACAGGTGCACAGCTTCTGAGATGGCAAACATAGGCAGTACAAACCTTATGGAGGAGTATCTATTAATCTAGGAAATTGCACCAGCTCACACAAAAGGTACATGGACGACATATGCTTTTAAAAATCCCCCCAGCTGAAGAACACCTCAGGCTACCTTCAGAGTCACGTTTTGCTCAGCACAGGCACACTTTTCTTTCTTTCTCTCCCCCTCCCCCCACAATAATATTTTTCTTCTTTGCTTTACAACTTGCTGTGTAGAGGAATATCAACCCCTGGTTTAAGCAAGCCCTTGTGCAACACACCTCTGAAGAAGTATCCTGCATGCTTGCCCTGCTTTTATACTCCCTTCTGGACAATGCTGTTAGCTACTTCTGGACTACACAAACTTCATGAGCTGTCCTGACCTCAGGATGAATTTCAACTCATTACAATGTGGAGTAGCCATAAGATTTCCATGATGCTACTTCGTCTCCCTATTAGTAGTTCTTTAAACCTCTCTCACTGTGGAACCCAGCCACAGCTGCAACCCCTGCCACGTCACAGCCCTGCTGGTGCCAGTCAAGGGGCTGTGGAGTAGAACCTTTATTTAATACTGTTGAAACTTTTGCTGAAGCATGATCAAAAGGAGCTACTTCATTATCATTTATTGGCCTATTTCCTCCTTCCATATCAAGATAAAAGTGATGGCACTGTAAGCGTAAACTACTGTCTCACATCACTTTGGCATACCCCAAAGAGGAGAATTTAGTACTTTCCAGGAATTTCAGTGCTATGATGTACAGTCAACAGTCACATAAAAAGCCAATGTGCCCCTCTATCGTATATGTTTAGGAAAGCTTCCTAGAGGACACGGGAACATTTTCCTCTAAATCTCTGTCTTCATAAACATTTTCCTCCCTCTGTTGATAGTTGTTTGTAAAATATTGTTTTCCATGTTTCTATTAGCAATAAATGTCTAGCAAATGTGTAGAGCTACACCATATAAGAACTTGTCACTTTTTCTGTTTCTTAAAAATAGGAAGCAAATCCAGTTTCAAATGTTGTTCAGAAATTACAGGAACATAAATATGCTGGACACATTCGTCTCATGGATAAGGTCTCATTCATACTGGGTGAGGTTCTGGTTGAAGGCACAACACATCAGCAGTATTAAACCAGCTGCACATAAACACACGTTTTTGATCATACACTTTATACAACATTAGGGATTCAGCTAGCATTTTCTGTAACTGTTAATTAAGAATGAGCCACAGATGCATTTTCAGATATGAATTTCTCTGAGACAGAAATGCTGAAATCTGATATGCAAGGTATGTTCCTCTGTCTAACCAAAATATGCTCAGCCAAAATTAGTCTTGTTAAAAAAATCTAAGACTCTATATCTAAATCTAGCTCTATTGTTATTCATTATTCTGCAGTTTCATTCTGATAATTGTTAGGCCTGTACCTAGTAACACAACTGTGCACTGTGCAATGGCATGCAAATTTTGTCCATGCACTTTACCTTTTTGTTCCGTAAATATATCACTTGCAGGAGTTATCACCTAGAAAGAGAAGCAAACTGCATTCCTACAGGCTACCTGGTGCTTGTTGGCTCCTGTCCTGGTTTCGGCTGGGATAGAGTAAATTTTCTTCTTCATAGCTGTTACAGTACTGTGTTCTGGATTTAAGATGAGAATAATGTTGATACCACATGGATGTTTTAGTTGTTGCTGAGCAGTGCTTACACTAAGTCAAGGACTTTTCAGTTTCTTGTACTACCCCTGCCAGCGACGAGGCTGGAGGTGCACAAGGAGCCAGGAGGGGACACAGGCAGGACAGCTGACCCAAACTGGCCAAACCGATATTCCATATCATATGACATCATGCCGAACATGCTGAACAATAAAACTGGGGGGAGTTGACTGGGGGTAGATGGTGGCAGCTGCTCAGGGATTGGCTGGTCATCAGTCAGTGGGTGGTGAGCAATCCCAGTGTGCAACCCTTGTTTTGTATATTCTTTTATAATTATTTTCCCATCCTTTTCTGTCCTATTCTACTGTCTTTATTTCAATCCATGAGTTTTATCTTTTTTCCTATTCTCTCCCCTATCCCACTGTGGGGGAGTGAATGAATGGCTGTGTGGTGTTTAGCTGCCTGCCAGGTTAAACCACAGCAGCCCCACAACCCAAACCACAAAATTTTGAACCCACACTTGCCTGAAGAGGTGTACAAGCCACTGGGCTACAGGTTGCCTAAAATATTACTGATACTATTTATGGTCTTTTTGACGGGTATGACTTAAGCCACAGCTCAGCCCCCATTATTTCCAATTAATTTGGTGACCTGCATCTGGCAGCGAGATCTGCATCACTAGTGAAACCCAGACAGGCCCATTTCTGAGCAGTGCTACATGTACCAAACACATCCTGACACTCCTTTGAGGAGCAAGTGGGAAAATACTAATTAGAAAAACTGGAGGAAACTTTCCATTGACATTAAACTGACAAGGATTTGAGAAGACATATTTTTACTTGTGTTCCTGGGCAGTCTTGTCCCACAGAACTCTCGTGGAGGGACTTGCTAGAACTAAAGTTTTACAATTTTGTCTCCTCTGGACTAAACTGGAGCAGCATAAAATGCCATGAGAGCAAAACCAGAAATAAAAATTTAAAAAGAGAAGATTAAAGGGGAAAAGTGTATATGTTAGGCAGAAAAAACAATGCTAATTTACTTACAATGGACATGCTGTACAATGCACAGCTGTATTATCAGTATGCAGTGAATACTGTTTCCCTAAAAGAGCATGAGAAAACCCTTAAAGACTGAATTGCAGCAAACTGTAAACACAAGACTTGCCTATAAAACAGGATCCAAACATCTCACAGCTAAAGAGACTCCTATATCAGTACAGTAGCATTCAAAACAGAAAAGTTTCCATTGACTTTGGTGGGTTTTGCCTCAAATCTTGTTATTTTGAGTCAGTTCATTGTTAGAAATAAAAAGACTTCTGTTGTTCAGAAGCAACTGGAGATACACTGCTGTTGGTATGCTCCACTGAAGCAATCATCAGGAGAAAAATGTGCTGTCCTTTCCTTCCCTCTGGCAATCCCTGGAGAAAACAACGCCTGTTTCCAACCACCAGTCCCAACATATTTACAATTTACTTTCCTTATTATACACATTAATTAGACCTTTGTGTCAATACCTTGTATTTTTAGTTTACCTAATGTTATTACTGTACCTATCTATGTCCTAAAGAATCCCTAATTAATCATATTATCCATCTAATCTGATTGCTAGTGGTAACTGACCCTAGAGGTTGATTAATACATTCTCAAATTATTCAGGAAGGCTCTTAAAAGAGCCTACAAAATTTACCCTTTTTGCAACCACAGAGTGCCTTATGAGGCCCATAGCTGCCTGCGGGTTGAATATAATCAATAATCCATAAAGATAATTGTTCCCACATGATTGGTGAACAACCTCAAGCTAAGTGCATAAGGGCTAACACAGTAATTGATGTTTTTGTTGGGTTTCTACACTTAATGCAATTTGCCTTGAACAAGCCAACTCATCCCTTCTGTTGGACAGTAAATATAGACTTAAGCTTTACTCCAGGGTATTTCACATAAAGAGAAAACACACTTCCTGCTCTGTTGTTAGTTAAAAGCCTGAGTTTAGCAAAATTTATATCTTAATTGCCCAAGATATCGTAACTAATAATGCTAATACTTTACAGGCATATAGTAACTTCCATTTCGTATGTTCTTCCAAGTGATTAACTTTCCAACATTGCTTTGAGGCAGTTAATTATATTTATCCCAATTTTACAGATGAGGAAATCATTACAGCTAACGTCATGTGTTCAAAAGCATTGGGTCAGGATTAAAAATCACGCAATTGTCTTAGAAATTCTAAGACACTCATTTTAAAAATGTTGAAATATTTTTGTAAGTTTTTTGTGTTTTCAGCTTTTGGTGGGCTTAGAAGTCTAAATATGAGGGCTTTCTTCAGAACTGTAAGAGGTCAACTCTCCAATGAAACTTGGGCATCTTCCTGATATCACACAATTTAAAATTCTAAGGGAAAGAAAAAATATGATGGGGCTCACTGTGAAACAGTGAGAGGAAAGTCAAAGTTTGCTAGAGTAAAGCAGAACTCAGATGTCTCAGCAATTGTGTCTTTTTTTATTCTCAGCTTCGTCAAACTTATGCCATGAGAGTACAGCTTATCCTGTTTTGGTCCTCTGGACTTTCCCATGCTGCAGAGGAATTTTAGCAACATCATCTCCAGGTTTAGATTTAACTTTGTGTCAATATGCATGAAACAAAGCATCATCATCATTGAGTAACACAAACCCAAATGTCCTCTCCATATTCATGCACTGGCTGGCTCCAGACTTCATGCGGTCTTCATGGACTGGCCTCTCTGCATCCCCAGGGCTGCCCCAGGCAGGCTGCACTGCACGCACTGGGGTGGCCACCAAGGACACTGTTGCACAGTTTCTTGGTATAGTCGACCAGCGGAGTTCTTTGTAATCAGTGCGAGGGGCTCTTTGCAGTCAGCGTGCGAAGTTCTTGGACACCACCCAGACGAGCCAATTATGATGAAAGTGTAAGCCATTTATTGTGTGTTGCGCACATGCTTTTATACAGAGCTCTTTCAGATTTGGCAGCTACTGATTGGATAAAATAATTCAAAATTCTTAGTAACAAAATCACTATTGGCTACTTTCAATCCTGGGAACGTAACCTTCAAAGCTATGTCAACACAACCTGTAAAATAACTTAGTTGTGCTAATTAATTTATCTCGGTTTCTCCTTATCTTTCTCATGTCCTGTATAATTGGATGCCTCTGCACATCTGGTTGCTTCTCTTCTTTCCCAGGATCCTTTATCAACCTTATAACTACGAAGCTTAAAGTTAGTATCATAGCTAAAATTCTACTTCAGCACAAAGCGCCCCTACACTTGGCTTGCCAAGCCACCAAACACCATGGGAAGGTGGGCACACTAGCAAGGGAAGTAAGCACAATTATTTAGAACAGTGAATATATGGCCATTCAAGTTTTCGTTAATCTTATTAGACTGCAATACTCCCAAGTACCTTACTAAAATGGTGCTTCCATATATTGCTGCTGACTGCACTACGTGGAAATAATTCCTGAAGCTATTTTTCTTCAGAGACATCCTCTGAGACTGAGAGATGGAGAGGATTCGTAAAACTAAGATGTGGATGTTTTCTCTTTCTGGAAAGAATGAAGCTTGTGAGCTTCAGAAAATCTATTAACCCAAGATTCAATAATTACTAATAAACAGGAAGTGTTACCAAGCTACTACAAATGTAACAAACCCTTTAATTACACATATAAGTTTAAAATCTAAAAAGAATAAAATAACCTCATGAGAAGCCAGCAAATTACTGAAATGTGGTTGTGTCTTTTGAAAAATACAAGTCTGATGCTTCCTCTTGTTCCTCTAGCATCTTTCTCATCCTACACTTTTGTATCTTTATTGGCATTCTTGAAATCTGGAGACAATAATGTTTTGCCCAGACAATGTCTCATCATGTTTGGTAGAGAAGAAAAAGTTTTCTGTTTGACTTTACAAATCTTAGGTGATATTACAGTCCTAGAGCTTTCCAAGAATTTTTTTTTCTTTTGCTTTTTGCCTTTCTCTTTACTCTTCCCCACAGGTCTGTAAGACTTTCCTCTGAAGAGCACTTTGTTGATGCACCTTCTGTACTTTGCAATGCTAATGGTCAGATTTGCAAAAACAGCAGCACCCAGGTGGTTCCCTTCTTGCTCCAGGTCTTTGCCGGTCTCCACGCTGGCTTATCAGAAGGAAGATGAGATTAATATGAACCTACTAGCCAGCTGAATAATACTTCATGACCAAAAAGGCTTTATATTAACCAGGGATGAAGGCACCTGCCAGAGAAACAACGTTGTCCTTCAGGCTCTTGAAACACACAAGTGTCCTTAAAGACCAAAGGAGAAGGATTACATCAGCCTCCATCACCAATCTAACACACAGGAAAAAAGATCTATTTGTCTTCTCCTGCAGGTACAAGTCAAACACCAGGAGAAGACTGTAGCCCCTCTTGGCTAAGGTGGCACCTCGTGGTCACACAGAGTTTCCTGTGATCACAAACTCTGAACTCACACACTCTTTTGTTACCATCTCAACTTACCCCTTTATTATTAGCCTTTAAGTTGTCCTGAAGAAGTCTGTGTATTTTTATTTATTCCATAGTGTGCAAAGCAAACATTTGATGATGTAAACAAATAACCAACAGGGAATGTTTTGTTAATTTTTAAGTGCCTTTTGTGGAAAGAAGAAAAAAGAAGTACTTGCTGAGACATTTTACTGGTGGTGACAACAATCTTCCTGTTTTCGGGATCCTTGCTGCCACCTATCTTTATGTTGCCTTCTAGATACAGCAGAGCTGTTACAGAGATCTGTAACTGGGGTGGTGGGGGAATCCACAGAAGCAGGTATAAGGTCTGAACTAATTAAGGCCAAAAATATGACTTGCAATATTCCCTAGCACCATCACCTTTCTGCTTTTCAGCACATAAACCCATTTAATTGCATGTCAAATAATAGGGAAGCCTCCTGACTATTGTATTCCAAATATCTTTTGTAACCTCTCTGATAATTTAATCACAGATTCTTTTTTCACATACTAGCAGCTTTAACAACCTGAACCAGTGGAAATGTTTCTCACTCACCATAAAAAATTCTAACACTGTATTTAGGGAAAACCATAATAACACAGAGTTCAGGGAGGTGAAAGGTATACATCTTAAGTAAACGTGAATGATGAAAAAATATATTTTGCTTTTTTGGAAAAATTAGTACTTTTAAAGCAGGTTGAGTATATTAAGGTGACCTAGCAATTCTCTGTCATGTCATGGACCAAATTCTACTTACTTCATTGACATAAGTAGACCTCCTGAAGTCGTTAGATCTCCAGATTTCATTTTAATTTGTTATTGTGGAAGAGAAGTGTCTAATTTTGCAAAATATACCAGTATATACTGTTGAGCTATTTGCTTATCCCAAACTAAAAGATATTTGGAGGAATATAGAAGCCATGCTCTTTGCAAATTCTGTTCTTGCTTTTGACTTTGCTATGTGTATTCTAGGCAAGAGACATGTCCAGGCTGATCTTTATTGGTGTACCTTAGCAAGAACAAAATAGCATGAATTAAGGGTCTCCTTAATTCAGTGAAGGAAAGGAGAATGAAAAACTACCTGAAGATGAAGACAGGAAAATTCAAAAAAAACCTATGGGGTATCATTCTATGGCTTAAAAGTAGCTTGAAAAACCAGAGTCTTCACAGAAGCCCTGTGACTATCCTTTGCAAATCACAAATCAGTCCTGTCTGCCCTTGCACTCCAACAGATCTGAATCCTTCTGACTCACCACCCCCTCACCTCAGGTTTCAAATAGTTTACTTCCTCCCTGACAACCTTATGCTTTATGGAAGATATGGTTTAACTGACGAAAGTATACTAAACAGTGGTAACAGGGTCTTTGCCAGAAAGTGATGCCTTCACCTAATACAATCCCAGCCTCCACCTATTTGCACCTCAGGAGCTCCCTGAGCTGGATGTGGTAGCTATTTAGGAATTGTCAATGTATTTCTTTTCCATGGACTCATCCAGTCCCCACTTCAAGCCTGTGGTTTTAGCATCCACAACAGCCACAGGCACCTCGTTCACAGGTTGACTACCCACTGGCTGAAATACATCTCTTTTTGTTTGTTTTAACCTGCCTTCTACAATCTTCGTTAAATACCTCTATGACTTGTATTAGAAGAAATGATGAATGTATCAACCCCTATTTTCCTCTTCACACCGCTCATGATGTTGCATGCCTCTGTTTTATCCCCTCCAGTGTGGATTTCTTTCCCAGTACTGAAGAGTCCTGGTTTACTTATCTGGTGCTCACGTGGAAGTTACTCAATGCTCATAATCATTTTTGTTGCCCTTCACAGAACCTTTTTCAGTTCTAACATCTTTTGAAGATGAGGGGACCTGTACTTTATACAATACCTACTATGTGAGCAAACCATGAGTTCACACAATGGCATTATGACATTTGTTTGTTCTCTATTTTCTTCTCATGATCCTTAACATTTGCATCTTTTCCTTTGACTGCTACTGAGCACTGAGGCTGATATTTTCATGGAAATATTTATTATAACCTCAAGATCTTACTCTTGAGAGCTAATGGTTAGCTGAAAGACCATCATTTAATGTGTAAAGTTACTGTTTTTTCCTCTGTGCACTGCTTTCATTTATCTACACTGAATTTCACCTGCCATTTTATTATCCAGTCACTCAGTCTCATAAGATCTTTCTGTCAGTCTTCACATTCAGCCCCTGCCCTTGTTCTTAGGCCTGATATGAATAATTTTGCAGCTTCAGCAACCTCTGTCATGCCATTGTTCATCCCTTCCTCCAGATTGTTTATGAATATGTTGAACAGCCCATGTGCCCTCTCAAACCTCGCCAGGAATCCAACAGTGATCCCCCTCCACCTCCCTCACTCCCTCCAACCATTTACTCAAAATTTTGGTTTATAACAATTAATGAGCAATAAAAGTACTGCCTTTTTTTTTTTTTTTATGCCATGATTTAGTTTCCTTAAACATTTTTTGTGAGGGAATCTGCTGAAAACCTTTCAGGATTCCAAACAGGGTCTGTCAATCAGACCATCACATCCACATTCCTGTTGTCTCCTCTAAGGAACTTCAGCAGGTATCGGCATCTCCTTACCAAGGCCACATCGATGCTTCTGAAGTAGCCAGGACTTATTCAAGATGGCAGCTAATTCCAATCCTTATGTATTTTACATTAATTTCCCCTATGCAGAGGTTGGGCACCAGCCGCATTGCTGCCTGGCACTCTTTTTAAAATATGGATGAGATCCTGGTGGTGAAGTTATGTATAACTTAGTGATCCTCCATTCCACCATCCTAGTATTTTATGAATCTGTATATCAAATGGCAGATTTTGACAAAAGGACCCTCCCCCCTTCAAATGACCTGCTTTGTTCTTTTCTACTGTATAAAGATCATTAGTGTACTGGAAATTTCTAATCCTTAGATTGTTGCTTTTGGACTATAGTTTGGAAGCACATATATATCTTAAATACCCTTGCTGATGAATCCAAGAACAATTTTAATTTTTTGTCTTGTAAAAAGACAGACACTAATATATCACTGTTAGCCAAGCTCAAAGCATTCATCTATTTAAAAAAAAGGACAATTTCACTGTGAAATTTTGATATTTTTAACAAAAATTCTCATTATTCTGCAGACAGCTGCTCTATCACATGCTCAATATTTACCAGCATATGTGACAAAAAACCTGAGCAGGTTTCACAATATGTTAAAAACAATAGCTAAGGGAGAAGTGTTAGTGTACCAAGCAGCTGTGTTCTGAAATTGGTCTTAATTTAAGTAATCAACAAGGTATTTACTGTTATAGCATGCACCTGTGTTTGTATAGTTCTGTTCACCTATACATACTTCACCCTCACAAACAGAACTGCTAGTTAGTAGGAAACAGGCATACATACACATGGACTACAGCTCGCTAGGAGCACTGTCTAGGACCGTCACCAGAGAAGGGAAAAGTTAGATAATGTTGTGTGTTAGGGCTGATTGACAACAAGGACTTGTTATTCACACACAATACTGTCAACTAGACTTTTTAAAAGTTTTTCCTTCAAACAAAAGACTCATAAGAATTTCAGAGAAAATTAAGACTTCTGAAAAGAAATAAAAAATAAATAAATCAATTTGGGACCTTAAAATAGCTTTGAGACACTCAAAATTCTGTATTTCAATTGTCCTATTCAGGGTTTTTTTGGCCTCAGTATTTGAATAACAGTGAAATAAGCATATAAAAAATTACAATGTAATATAAGCATATTATTGCCACAAAAAGAAACAACAAAAAAAACAGCTTGGAAGTAAATGTGTGATTTTTTTCCTCAGTAAAAGGTTTGCAAAAATCAGTACTTTCCTATAAAACATTCTTAAATTAGCAAAATATATATTTTTTTTCCCTAGGAAGACCATTCTATTAAACCCCCTCCTCCCCTCCCGTATTTGTCATCTGATTGCCTAACTTGACTATACTTACCTCAGTATCTGAGCACCTCAGAAACATTTATTTTCTGTATTCTTTTTTCCTACCCATGACAAGCACTTTCCTTCCTGGGCTTTAATTACTGGCATTTTCCATGGAGAAGGATACCTGCATGGTGTATAACAATATACATTGGATCATACTCATCTCCCTGGGTTGGCAGAGGAGCCTACCCATTTATCCCAGGTGGTGTGCTGTGATGTTAAATACCAAAGAGCTGTAAAGATGTACTGACAAGTACCAATAACCGCATTAATTTACAGAAGAGCTGCAATTTATAGCACAACTGAAAGTAGAGTCCAGTGCTTGTCCCTCCACTCCAATAAAGTGCCTGTGTATCAAGGGTGAAGAAGGGCTCAGTATTGATGTTGCTCTTGAATTAGAAGGCAGCTAATCCATGGAAAGCACTGAATCAAACCTAGACTCACAAATTAACCTTTAGGAAAGGAATGACTTCTGTTGTACAGAAGAGAACCCCTCTGCAAAACGGGAAGGAAACTGAACTGTGAAACTCTAAATCTCCAACTAACAGCGTGACCTTTGGGTTCCCATAATTTGAGGAGATTTTAATATGACATGTGGCATTTTTTAACCTTTGAGGTATTATACTAATCAAATTCCTACAGTATGTTAAAAATGCAGGATTTTACAGGTTAAATTACTTTGTTAGAAAATAACATATTCCAGATTTAGTGTTCTTTGAGCACCACAGTACAGAATACAGAATTGCTTTATAATGGTTCAACCACATAAATTGCTATTTCTAGTTTTTACGATTTATTTTAAGGCTCAACTTTATGATTACCATGGCATTCTTCATACCTTTATAGTCAAAGCTTTATCAGTGGTTTTATTTTAAATTGTGTTCTTCAAGGCTATATTATTTTATTTAGTGGTACCTTTACATCCCAATGCATGACCAGGAAGATCAGTGACTCAAGACTTGTAGCGTACATGTAAACTTCGAAACAGTGGAGGAGGAATCCCTCAGGGCTTCCCTCTGTGACTAGTAAGTCACAGGAGCCATCCCAAGAGGTGACTCATGAGCCAGTTTTCCTAATGTTGTTGAGTGAATCTCTAATTCTTTGGAATTAAGGGAGCAATTTTTATACCCAAATCAGGAGGAGCAACTCTCCCACCAGTGTGTTCTGAAACCAGGAAAGCCTGGAGACAGGCACAGCTTTGGGCTCTCCAGAACATGCTGCTCTGCAGGAAGCCAGGGCCCTGGCTTTTCAAAATGTCACAGTTCCTTAAGGAAGCTATTCATTTTTTCAACACCACAACTGAAAGATTTTCTCCCTCAGTGCCAATAACACATTCACTGGAAACCAGGGGGGAGGGACTGTTCCTGGAAAGGCTTCCAAATTAGGTAGCCTAATACATTTTCGTACAGCTGTCACTTAATAGCTTTCTTAATGGAAAGGTATTATTTTCCCTGTACAGCCATGCGAGGTATTCCTGAGAGAGCACAGGACTGACCTTCAGGAGAGTTGAAATGACATTGTTAGTAAATCCCACCATAAAGCAGGCACACTGTGCGTTCTAGTAATCCGCTAATGACGGCTCTCCTGGGAGTGGCGAGGCACCGGGCCCGCTGTGCTAGAAAGCCCCCCTAGCAAGTCGACTGAGAAAAACAGGGGTGGATGCCTTGGTCTGCTTACTGCTTCTCCTCTCTCTGTTCCCCTGGCCTCTCTGGGGAAAAGCACGTAACTGGGAAAGCACAGAGCCTCGCTCAGCTCACTGCTGTCTCTTCCTTGTCCTGGGGCAGGCCTGAGAGCACCTGGCAAAGATGCTACATGATGCTGATTCCACTGATGCTGCCAGGGAAGACAGCCTGAAGCACGCACGATAAAGCAGGCTCCAGAGCACCTTGTGATTGGGGAACAATGGGAGCCGAGTCATTACCCCCCAAAATAAAATATTGTTTTAAGTCAATGTTCTAACATGCAGTCACTTGTGTTTAATTAAGGAAATAATCGAATAGGTACTATACCTAAGATTAGTTCCAGGTTATTTTTGCATGGGAAGAAGTTTAGAAGTAAAACAGTTGCATGCAATTAGTACAATTTGTTCTGACCTAGCTGTCTGAACCAGTCAGTCACAATGTAGCTGAGCTGCCAAGGAGCAGTGGAAATAGAAACACCAATTGATCAACAGATGGATTTAATAAGAATTTAGAGTGAGATTCTCCCAGAAAAAATATATTTGTGACTTAGCACATCAGCTGGGCATCAGTTCTCATTTCAAATCCCACCTTGCCTGTGGCTTTGAGCCTGGTGGAAGGATGGGTTTCCAGATGGCTGTGACCCCCACCCAAGGTTGCTGTTGAGAAAGGTGGTGATGGCAGAAGTGTTGAGCGTGCCTTGCAGGCTCCAGCCACTGCACGGGCATCAAGAGTTGTCCAGACATGGACAACATCAAGGGGAAGGTGGGAAGCTGTCTGCTTTTACAGCCCTTGGTAAACACTCTTGAGCCCTGGTAAAAAGGGACAGAGCTCTTGCTCTTTGACAGTTCCACATCCCCATGTGAAGAAATGGCAGCATGCCCAGCAAGTGCAGAAACTGGTACCATAAATGTTGCTATAATGGAAACATACAATGCTGAGGGCGAGCATACTGTTAAGTAATGTAGAGAGTTATACAAACACCACTACAACAGCATTATAGGTGCAACTAGTAGATGTTGCTAGTAATTTTAACAGCCATTCTGTGACATCCTCAAACTCGGTTATTTCAGGCAGTAAAAACTTTCAGGAAGTAAAAATTTCCCATTTTTTTTCTGCTTCATGGGTCAGAAACCCTTTTCCTTCCCTTCCCTTCCCTTCCCTTCCCTTCCCTTCCCTTCCCTTCCCTTCTAGTCCTGAGCGCTGTAACCTTTCACCTGAACAGCAGATTGCCTTTGTGTGTGTAAGAGTTATAATGGCTCTATATGTTCAGACACTGCATTCAGTTTCTAATTTCTCCTTTGCAATATGCCCAGGTGCCCTACATCACACACGTCTGATGGGCCTCCTAGGACTCCTGCTTCCTGAACATGCACTGATGAACAGCGTCTGCAGCTGTCTCCCTAGCAGTCTGTTTGCTGGAGTTATTCTGCCCTTTGCCTGGTATAACCACATACCAGTACCAACAGCAGTTTATAATAAATATGATCATAATGTGGGAGAATGAAATTCCCTATAGCTTAATGTCAATACAATTTATGTATAAAAAATCCATGTCCACCCTGTGTATTGTCTGGTGATTTGTACATTATATTCAATGGAGCTCTGATTACACTATATGATGCATACTTCACTTTGTGTGTTCAAAATCTCTTCTCATTTTTGTTTATATGTATGTTTACTCTTGATTGAAGGAAATCTTAAACAATATTGAACAGAAAAAGTTAGAACAGTCAGTTGATTTGCAACGGGGCAACAGGTACAGGTTGCACCAGGAGAGGTCTCATCTCAACAGAAGAAAGACATTTTTCACAGTGAGAACAATCAATCACTGGAACAACCTCTCCAGGGATGTGGTAGAGTCCCCACTACTGGAGGTTTTCAAGGTGCAATTAGACAGGGTGCTAGATAATCTCATCTAGGCTCCCTTTCCCACAAAATGTTGGACCACCTGATCTCTGAGGTCCCTTCCAGCCTGGGCTGTTCTATGATTCTGATGTATTCTGTAATGCTGGAAATAGCAAAGCAACAATCTCAGGCCCAAATAATGCTGCAGTACCAGGGGTAGGATGAGGGGAATAGGGGAAGAAGAAGTCACAGTCTTTTTCAACTTCAGTAAACATCAACAAAGCAGCAAAATTGAGTAAACAGAATCCTCCAGAAGGAGAAGGGAAAAGAAGAACAGTAGGGA
>NW_010140911.1:34633-40597 GCF_000699245.1 Pterocles gutturalis
TCCAACAATACCTAGAGACACTCTCTCATGTAAATTTACGGCTCTGGGGCTGCCCAACTTTGTAAATGGGATAGAACATTTCTAACAATAAAAGGTACGCAGGTATGAATATTCTGCAACTGACATTGCTGTATATAAAACACCTGGAATAAACTATGAAAGACAATTGCCCTGATGGATCAATCAAGTATTTTGAACTCAATTATCTGAGCAGCTAACTGGACCTATAGGTTATTTCAAATACTAGAAGACTTCTCAAAAACAATGCCTATTCGTCATGCGTCTATGTTTGGTACCCCACAGAAACATGATATTTTAAAATCCACATCGTAAAGTTGATTAAAACCTTGAAGAATCAGTAATAAAAGAACAGCAGGCAGTAAAGTAATTTTATTATAATACAGTCATTACAGTCATTTACAGGCCTCAGCTGAAATCAGATTCCATTATGCTAGTTGCTACCTCAATGGGTAGGAACCACTACTTCCTTCATGAAGTATTTGCCATCTGAGATAATAAAAAATGCTAAAGATGGGATTGATCTAATGTAACTTTAGCCACGTAAAAATGAAAATTGAGATCTAAGATAGTTGTCTGGGCTCCTTCAAAGCACAATGAAAGGAGGGAAACTCTAACTGGGTCAAGTAATTTATTCTACTCACCACAGACATGTCTCTTCAGACTAAGTGTACTATCCTCTACAGCTTCCTATTCCTTCCTTCTCTTCCTGTCTCTCTCCACTGACTACAGAGAGATGTCTCTCTCAAATTAGATACCCAACTCATGAATGGCCAAGTTAAGTGAGATCCAGAATGACTTGCTCCATGGTTATGGAGTGGGCTAGCAGCAGAAGGGCAGTGTGAGTGCCCATGTCTCCTGTGTGCAGGTAGCTAAACCTGGGCACACAGCATGTGGTTGGTGAACGTGCGAAGCTCAAGCCACAATGACGACAAGGTGAAACTGTTACAACTTGGCTTGGATCCTTCAGTGCTCCTAGAATAGATGGCACAGTATACAATGATAATGCTAAGATTCAATACCTCTAACCAAAAGTTGAAAAATTATAAGAAGCATCAGGAGGTAAATATGTTAAAAAAATCCAAAATTTTGAAATATGTGCAAGTCCAGAAAGTCTCCCCACAAAAAAAAAAAAAAAACCAAAAACAAAAAAAAAACACCTCTTTAAAATTATTGGAAATCAAAGAAGGACATCAAAAAGCCTGAAAGTATGAGTTATGTTCTCTACTACCTTAGTATAATCATCACTTAAGATTTGTGTATCAACACATCCAAGACCAAACTGATACCAAGTAAGAGGTGTTTTCCATGTACTTTTCCAGATCTTATTGTCAGAGGAACAAGGAGTAGAAGAGACAAAATTCTATATGACTATAAATGAGGAATTTTTATTTTTCCATTATTATATTCACATCTATTTTCCTTTTTCTTACATAGAATCATTTAGGTTGGAAAAGATCCTTAAGATCATCAAGTCCAACTGTAAACTTAACACTGTCAAATCCACAACTAAACCATGCCCCTAAGAGCCACATCTACACGTCTTTTAAATACCCTTACAGATGGTGACTCATTCTGCTGACCTGAGCAGCCTGTTCCAGTGCTTGATAACCCTTTTGGTGAAGAAGTTTTCCTAATATCCAATCAAAACCTCCCCTGGCACAACTTGAGGCCATTTTCTCTTCTCCTATTGCCTGTTACTTGGGAGGAGAGACCAACACCCACCTTGTTGCAACCTCCTTTCAGGTAGTTGTAGAGAGTGATAAGGTCTCCTCTCAGCCTCCTCTTCTCTAGACTAAACAACCCCAGCTCCCTCCGCCGCTCCTCATAAGACCTGTGCTCCAGACCCTTCACCAGCTTTGTTGCTCTTCTTTGGACATGCTCCAGCACCTCAATGTCCTTCTTGTAGTGAGGGGCCCCAAACCGAACACACTATTCGAGGTACAGCCTCACCAGTGCTGAGTACAAAAGGATGACATGCCATTACTGCAAGAAGCAGAAAAAAAAGACTAAAAATATTACAAGAGTTTCACAGGCAAATCCAAACCAGGAGGTTCTGAAAAGCAAAGGTGTCTTCTCTGAGCCCCCTTTAGCATTAGTCTAAATATTTCTAAATAACAGCACATTCTTGTCAGATTCCTGGTAGTGAGCTTAGATTCTATATCCTAGGAATGAGGTAGCAATGGTAGCATTTTTGCTTTTCTTTATGTTAATTTGCCTACAAGAAACATTTACCTGGCCCTGCCTTCCACAATCCACTACTACTGTTTCATTCAGGGATGAGATGAGTGCGAAATGTCTAAAACCAAAACAGCAGAAAATAGTGTTTAAAAACAATACAAAAGCAGAATTGACAAATCACAAGCTTAGTGGCAGCGACCCCCCAGTTTCACTGTACACCACTTAGTACAACATTTCCCCACATCATGTTAATCCTTTTTTTAAGGCCTTTCCTTGCAATTTACAGTGCACAAGACTGCTGAGCTCTGTGGAGACGTTCATCTGCAAGCTCTTCAAGGCAGGGACTTTGTTTCTGTGAGGCACACGGGATGCTATCAGCACTACACAAATATTAACTGAGATAATGTAATAACAGCTCCTCCACAAAAGGTGCCTTAGTGGGGATTTTGGGTTCTCTAAATGTCTTCCATTACAGTGGACAAACAAGTAACACCTACGCAGACAGTTCTCACCTCGCACAGAACCAGCCTTAAGGGATTATCCAGTACCATCACATTTCTCACTGGTACCAAACACTAACAACATCTCCAGCATGCAGGCACTTTCAGGTTGTTGTCACCCTCAGTGCGCACATCAAATAGCTGAAAAGGACCTGCTAGTCATCAATACATGAATGTGCTTTGCAACATTAGCTGGGGTAATGGAGCGCCTAATTCTGGCACTGCTTCTAAGGTGATAAAAATCTACGTAGTGGAAGAGATGTATTGAGTAAAATAAAGCTCACGGTCAAGAAACATCCAGGTTCTTTATGGAATTTGTTGAATTAAATTAATCCTATTGAACTACAAAAAGCAAGGAGCTCATCTAGTTTCATCCATGCCCAGGGCCAAGTGTGAGAAACATACTGAGACCAAATCAATTTATTTTCAGCCAGGTCTAAATTTTTTGAGACACCCCTGGACCACAGTTGTTGTTCTGGGTATACAGTCACTATCACTATAATGAACACTATTAATCAAAAGGCTTAGTGTAGCACAAAATAGAAGGAAAATGTCTTTCCCCAAATAATATGTCTCCCCCAAAAGACCCAAGTGCCTGTCTTTTACTCCCACTTTAAGGCCTTTTTATGGTGGTTTGGCCGTGTAAAATAGGTGAAGGAAAATCAGCATCACTCTCTAAATTAGGCAAACACCAAGCAAGCAGAGTTGAGGGTCCCCTTCTTCCTCCTCCCATTCTCCCCACCCTGGGGGAGCCTGGCTCCCAGGGCAGGGCACAGCTCAGGAGCAAACTGGGGGCTTTTGCCCCAGGAATCCTGCCAGGGTATCAGGCTGCAGGCAGCTCTTGGGGTGCAGCAACACCCACCCTCTCCCCCCACACCCAACCACAGCCAGAGTTGCACGGAGACATCCATCCCTTTTCTTTGTGCTCCAGCCTGCACAGACAGGTAAATCAGGATTAACTCCACTAAATCAACAAAAGGGCAGCAGCACAAAACTGAGCATGAATGAGGTCAGATTGGTACAATTCTCAGCTAATGTATAAAATGCACACTTGGTTTCATATCATTGATTTGATCCACCATTCTGCAATTACCAATCAAACAGTTTTTAGGAGCCTGACATCCAGAACCAATATTTTAAATCAGGGAATAGAATATCATCCAACCACATTAAGGAAAGAGAACATGAACTGAAACTTAGTATCAAAGTACATTATTAATATACCCAGTATACATACAGATTATAAAAATCTTGAACTACTAAAGTACAGTTTGCAGGAAAGGAATCCTAGTTTCTGCTTATTCATAGGCTGGGGAACAAGTGTCTTCATGCAGAAAAAAAGGTGTCACACAGTATTTGTACTCAATGAACCTGGATTCTGCAAAATATTCAGGGTGGGTACGGGGTCCTCCAATGGTCTAGACAGGGAAAAATAAATGTAGTTAAAAGAAAAGAAAAAAAAATAAAACAATGACCAACATCCAGCTCATCTTCTTCTGGTACCCAAATTGTAGACTGCAAAACTAAAATTGGGAATCTGACTCTCAGCAGGGTATCCAGATCACAACTTCCTTTCGAGGCAGTGGAGGGAATAAAATTTGAACCAGAGAGCATCCCTCTGCATGAGCCCTGTCCTGGAGGCAGTCAGTAGGAAACGACTGTAAAAACACCTAAACCATTCTGAGGTGCTTGGGGCCAGTAAGACCAACACCAAATATCTCTGCTCAGCGTGCAGATGCCCCAGCTAGGGATAGGTATTCGTATTCACATGACTCACTTATTTTGAAAGACAGATACCAAGAGAGTAAATGGGAGCATCATCAGCACTTCACATGGTGATGCTGGCAGGGAGAACACACACCTGCCATGGGGGTTGAGATCTTGACTCCACACACTCCTGCCTGGTGGGTTTGATGGGCTCTATACAAACGAGTGCACAAAAGCACCAGACATTTGGAGCATTTGGAAGCGGGGAAGAAGGGAGAGGTTCTTGCTGTAGCAGTCACTTCTCCAGGCAGCCAAAGAGGAATATTCACTATCCGGAAAGACCTGGAATAAAGGACTGTGACCAGAGACTCAAAGTTAGGGCACTCAGGTAGGAGAAGGGAGTTCTGGTTCCTGGCGATGGCTTTTATCCAATAAAGATCTGATGTAACATGCGTAAGCAATCCAGGGACTTTTGTTGATCATTGTCTTAATTGACTAAAGTGCAAGGATACTGTTCTAAGTATTGATTTTCTAATCAAATTAGTGCTTGGTATTTACCCTCCATATGTTTATTCCTCTGTTGTGCAAGGCCCTCTAATGTCCCACAGGGTTACTACCTAACTTATAAGTTTATTTTCCTGTGCCTCCTCTGAATATGCACAGAATGCATCAGACTCTCCCTGTCTCATAACCATTAATAACCAACCAAAGTGGAGATATTTTTTTTTTAATCAAGGAAGCTGCTGATAGAGAATTAACTTTGCTTTTAAGGGAATCAGTTCTATTATTGATTACAAGGCTTTGGATTTCCTCCCTGATAGCATGAAAATGGCAAAGTCTCACTCTGCTTCAGTTTCCCACAAAAAAAAAAAAACAAAAACAAAAAAAAAACCTGAGTGTGATGAAGACGTCAGAAGTTTTAAGCTGGAGACAGCAGTGAAGAGACCACTGAAGTCCCTCTCCCATGCAGGCTGTCCTGATAAGCTGGGTTCTGTCCTCCTCAATTCTCTACCAGGTACTCCGTTTACTCAACCCAAGAAGTGAGTGTTGGATCTGGTCCTAAGGAACCAGGGGAGGAAAACATTATATACATTTCAGAACTATCTCCCCCATTTTTAAAAAAGGAAATAAAGAAGACCCAGCAAACTACAGGCCGGTCGGTCTCACCTCTATGCCTGGCAAGATCATGGAGCAAATCCTCCTGGAATCTATGCTAAGGCACATGGAAAACAAGGAGGTGATTGATGAAAACCAACACGGCTTTACCAAGGGAAAATCGTGCCTCATGAATTTGGTGGCCTTCTACGACAGGGCCACGGCGCTGGTGGATAGAGGAAAGGCAACTGACATCATCTAACTGGACTTGTGCAAAGCCTTTGACACAGTCCCACATGACATCCTTGTCTCTAAGTTGGAGGGACATGGATTTCGCAGAAGGATCACTCGCTGGATAAGGAATTGGCTAAACGGCCGCACTCAGAGGGTTGTGGTACATGGCTCAATGTCCAAGTTCCGCAGGGGTCAGTACCGGGACCCGTGTTGTTTAACATCTTTGTTG
>NW_010140912.1:0-3444 GCF_000699245.1 Pterocles gutturalis
GTGGTGTTTTGCCACTACTTGAGCACATCAAACCACAACACTATCCAAGAATCTTCATTGCTAGCTCTGAGAAAGATCAGAAAAATGGACTGAAATTAATTTCACCATGAATAGCCAGGACATACAAACTTCCCAGAACATGCCAGTCCATGCTATTGCCCTGGGTGTAGAACTGCTCAATATGCAGGTAGTTTAAGAACTATAAAGTAGATTTTCCTCTATGATTTTTTGTAATTAATTACGTAAACTGCAGTTCTAAAACACCATGAAGACTGCAGCTCTGTTCCTCTACCCTATCATTATGGACATAAAAGTTAGTACTATACCTGAGCTGCAAACGCATGCTTGCACAGTACCCAGCCCAAGGCAAGGGAATTTCCTCCTGGAGCCCAGAGCACCTCTATGAAGTAGCCTTCAGTATAACCAGACCAACTCAGATGCCTCTAAATTCATGCCATGACTAAACTAACCCAGACAATCTGATTGTGCAGAAGACAACTGATGGTATCATATACAATATGGGTATTTCTGGTTTTGTGATCCTCTTTAGTACCTTTAACACAAATCATAGTATACAAATGTATTTTTAATGAGATCTGAATTTCTCCATGCTTGCAGCATCAGATAATACACACACACTCGCATGCAGGGAGAAACCTTACCCTGCAATGTTCTGTATTGAGACACTTTTCGAAAGTGCTGTAGGCTGTTGTGATCTCCTGTTATTGAATATTGAGGTTACGGTGTTTTCATCAGGGGCAAGTATTGCAGAGCGAGGGCGCTCCTTCGGTTGAGAGCCTGGAAGGGAAGTGTCAGAGAAATGTCAGCTCATGCAACTGTGTTCTTAACTGTGATAATGATGACTGAAAGAAACTAGGCTCTACAATTCACTTCCTTTTCTTTCTAGAGTTGTCACTGGGAGATCTCAGCTGTTGGAAACAGCCGTACAAAGGAAAGAATACTGACCCTGTGCAGAACTGACTACTATGCCTAAAAGATCTGGGTGGCATCTGCCAATCCAGAAAAATAAACTTGGGAAACTGAATTTAATTTTATTTGATAAATAATCACATGTAGCAATCTACTGTGTTGCTTTTTAATTTCCCTGGGCCTATAATTACATACATCTTCCTGCTTCTGGTCAAACTTTTTGAGATAGGTTTCTCTATCTGTATGTACCATCAAGAAATGCTACTCCTTATCTCATTATACTATCACATACCTTTAACTAATCTTTTCATGTTAATTCCAGATTTTCCCTTCTTCAGATGCATTTCTGCTTTCTAGAGCGATACCACTGAATTTCATTATAAATACCACAGTGGGTACATCTGTATCATACAGTGTGGTTACATATAGTGATCTCCAAGCTATCACTAAATAACCTTATCAAACCATGGCACTACAAAACCCATGTGGGCTATTTCGTTCCTATCTTTCACCCTCGGTTACGCTGCGTACCTCTGCACTGCAGTGTATTTTGCAGCACAGCCAGGAAAAGTTTGTCAGGATTGCTCCTATTCAAAATTAAACTTTGTTTTCACTACCTCAAAGCACAAGACTATTTAATTTAAAAAAAAAAAAAAAGAAGTATTTTGAATAAGCATCCTCCTCACTTGTAATCTTAACAATTTCTGTTAATATAATACACATAGTTGGATTCTTTCAGATGTCAGACACCCATGGATGTAGGCTGCATCTTCCAGATCTTGTGTTACCAGCTGTAGGCCTTCAGCAAGCTACAGCAGTCAAATATCAATGCTTTGATAAATGCTTATCTTTCATAATATTGAATATTAGAATTAAGAACAGCAGATACAAACCATCACCAAAGCAGAGGGAAAGGAAGTTTTCTTACTTTTGTTTCTCATGGTTACTGTGGGTAATGAAGAGGTATCATGTGCCTGTAGCATCCCTCTCTGTGGCTGAAAGAAAAATGAAATTTGCTGTAACTTTTTCCTGCTTTCTCCCATCTGGCTGTGCCACATAACTAAACCAAAAAAGCTATGGTTTTTCTGAATCCTCTCAGAACAGATCAGTTCTTAGCTGTATGTGTATTTTTTATATATACATATATACACATGCGAACACACATACGCACTGGCCCCACAGTTGCCTTCAATGAACTGGGCAAAATAACAGACAGAGAAATGTGCAGCAAACAGGAAAACAAGAAGATAAAGTGCTGACTACACTGAAGGAAACTGAGAATCATAACTGTATAAACATTAACTAGCTTGGAGACCATACTGCAGAAGAGGTTCCCCACCTTTGGGGCAAGCACGAATTCTGCATGTTCCTCATACAAACAACATACATATTTAATAGATTTCATTACATATTATGTACACATGATGCTGCATTACAGGGTGCAGCATTTGAGAATTAAGAGATATGGCATTTAAGGGTGCTGGACACCTCTGAATTTTGCTAGTGAAGTGGTTTTTTGTTTTGTTTGTTTGTTTTTTATTAATCGAAGAATAGGACAGACCATCTCACCATAAGGTCCCTGTGTACTGCAGGGAACAACGTGGGGAATTTGCTGCCAACAAACACCCTGTGGTGCTAATCCGGAGCATTCACAGAGTCCCAGTGACAACTACTGTATTAGCATGTGGTTCTGGAGAACATAGGGAGAGCCCAGAGACACTATTCACTATAGCACAGGGGCTAAAGTTCTTTCCAACAAGCTGGAAACTTTGGGGCATACAGTAGATGATGTTCTCCATGTGCATGCTAAATTGTTTAAACTTTTTTGTTTATTCAGTAGAGTAGATGAAATCTCTTACCTTCATTTTGACCTTTGCACAAGAAGCAAAACTCTCCTTACAGCCTTTGTGAACAATTGCATTGCAGTCTGTCAAAAGGAAGAAAAAAAAAAACCAACAACCAATTAAACAAAAAACCACAGAAAACAAGTCAGTTTTTGCCGTTTGTCATCTGAACTGTTATCTTGCACAACTGAGAATGACAACTTTCAGGCATCACTGTGGTTTACATGAGTAGCTAGAGATACTGAGAGACAGGCTGCTTTCCTGGATAATTAGCCCTTTGTTTGTTAACCACATTTCCTCATGGAATTTAACAGGAAATTCTGTTTAAAAATCAATGCAAAGTTAAGTTGCCAGGGTCCTAATGGGTCTCAAATTAAAAAAACAAAAGAAAGAAAAAAAAAAAGAGAAAGAAAAAAGATGGAGTTATTCCTTTGAAAGAAAAGTAAGCAGAAGCAAGAGACAGAATCAGAAACCCATTGTAGGGCCAATATTTTCTCTGAAAACACAAATATTCTTCTTATCAAGACAAGGATTATAGCATCCAAAAGACAGGAAAAGGACAGAAAAATTCATTTACATAAACTCAGACATATCATAGCCAAGATCTACAGTACAGGAACCAAGTGTTACTTTACTACAGGATTATCGAAAAAGTCACAGAAGCATCTAG
>NW_010140912.1:3470-43505 GCF_000699245.1 Pterocles gutturalis
CTGAAAACTAGACTGAAGCCACTGTTCTGGTCTGAAACCACATTTACCAATGCAAAGAGCATCATGCTTTACTACCACCCTCTGCTGCACGCCAGAGCAAAAGCTGTGTACTCCCCTTCTGGAATATCCTGAGTCTGCCCATGGTCTCTGCCAGCAGATTTCTGGGAATCAAAGTTTTCAAAGATGATTAAATTTTTTTTTTCATAATTAGGTTTGGAGTATTAACTCTTCTGACAGATGAAAGATCACAACTCAAATGCTTTCAGATGAGATTCAGTAGCTTTGAGAAATCCTGTTATTTCCACTCATTCATGAAAACACATTAACACAGATCATGAATTATATTTTAAGTGTACATCACATTGCAGGCGTACAGTTCTGAATTACTTCTAGAAGAAATATGAAACGAAAAAATTCCACGTCCAGAATGACAAAATATGCTCACATTGCTAAAATTTTTTTTACATTTGGGATTACTTAATAAAAGCCAGTAATTCTTCTGATATTTTCAGAGCTAAGGGTAAGGCCATAGGGCGTTGCTATTCTGTTATGTCCCACAATTTCCTGTGCAAGAGAGACAGAATAAAGAAACCTGCACGTTCTTGCAAAAACCCACAAGCTGTATCATTTTTCAGATCAAACAAGGAAGAGGGACAGAACCTGCTTCTACTGCATGAAAAGGGGCAGCAAGACAATTCAGACACATTAAATTCACACTCTCAAGCCTTGAAAGCCTGAAGGCAGCTCTTTAATATGCACCATTTAGCAACAGGGCATTTTGATTTTTTAGATGGAAAATCTGGTTTCAGGGTCTTTATTCCTCCAATTCAACTCTTCAGCAGGCAGGAAGCTTCTCCAACCCTCTGTATCACTAGCATTAATAATTAAAACCCCCAAAAGCTTATTTTCTGCATCATTGATCATAAAAATTAAAAAAGACCAGGCAGAAGGCTATTAAAAATTAGGATTTTTTTCTTGTCCATTTGTTTTAGAGCACACTAAATCTTTCAGCATTGACTCACTGTTTCAGGAAGCTGGGGGCATCACTGAAAAGTTAAGACATCGATTTAAAATGTTCCAGTGCTTTAAAAAGCATTAAGAAAAAGTTATCCATAGGCGAGACAGAGCAGTGATGTAGCAGTAAAGCACTGACACTTCTGTAGGAAAACAGTTTACAACAGCACAGGAACAAGGAACCATGACTGGTTATGAGTCATTTCCACGACATTTGATGGCTGATTTTAAGATGCCACGTGAAAAAGACCCACTCTGAGATGCGAGCTTACAACCTGGATCCCGACCAAACTTTCCTTGTGGTGTTCATTTTCTGGCCAATGCAGAAAACTTAGAATAATTTTCTGTTGTACCTTGAAAAATAAGGAAGGAACATTTATGCTAAAACATATGACATTGTTGGATTATTTTAACGTTTCTAAGTGGCTTGATAAGCTGTTAAGAAAGTCAAGTGAGGAAAGGGAGAGGATGCATTTGAGAGCTCATAATTGTTGATGCTTTCCATTTCCCATCCGGCTGACACAGAGCGTGTCTCATGCAAACAACTTCGCAGAAATCTCTTCTCTTCCAGGAAACTCAAAACTGCCATTCGGGATTCAGCTGGCTGCTCCTTCCCCGGCTCACTGGAGATGCTTTATGTACTGCTCATCTACCAGTAACAGAGACAGAGCCTCCTGCTCCAGCCTGGGAGCAATTCCCATACACGCTTCGACTCATCTCTAGGCTAGCGGAGTAAAAAATATTACTAAGAGTGAGGAATGGAGAGTCCTGGGCTGCAGTGGGAAAAAGACATTTTCGTCTGCATATTCTACGGCTTTGGGTCGCTGCATGAACCAGCTACCATTCTGGTCTCGACCACACAAACGCTGCTGACCTTATCAAGCCAGAGGTATGAGAAACAGTCTGATAAGAAAAGAGAACAAAATGACGAATCTCACAGAAACCCTGCGCTGTGGTTCCCATACCGCGTGCATTGCATTGCACGTACGTCATATGCACACAGGTAGCTGCCATTTGACCTGTGATGCAATTTCATGTCTAAAGGGAGAACAGGGTTAGTTTTTCCTTTTTTGTATCATGCTGTTCTCACTGAGGGCTCAAAGCAGTGTATCAGAGAACTCAAGCAATACGCTACAGATGAGTGGCACATGCTTTTTGCCATTGGAAATAAAAGCCGCAATCCAAGCCAGCTTTTCTTGTCCTCCATCCATCTTAACAAAGCACCTCAGCCCCAAGCCACCACAAAGCTGAAATAACCAAAGTCCTCCAGCTGACTGATACATCCCAACAAGCAGGAGCAGAAAATCCCACGGGATGCTCCGATGTCTGAGCATAGGCTAGGAAGGAGGTTTCAGGACACCTCCTAACAGCCACAACTCATTTCTGTCCAGCTGCCATAAGGCAACACACTGCTCCATGAATCACTATGTCCAGAGTCTCCCTCCCACCCCACATCCTTAAGAGGAAAATCAAATGTCAGGTTCACATTTCCCATGTCAGATTTAAAGAAAAACAAAAGGAAGGGGGGGAAGAACCCCGACTTACTTGCACAGTAGTACGAATCCTTATTGAAAGGTTTCATACAGTGGTAACAGGTTGCTTGGGCTACAACGGTGGTTGCAGTGAAGTGATGTCCATTTAATAGCTTCTTATCTTTCTCCTTCTCCTTGGAATCTTTGTCCTTCTCTTTAGTCTTCTCTTTATCTTTCTCTTTTTCCTGCCAAAAGAAAATGAACAAATGTCTCTTTACTTCACAGAGGTCTATTCTCTAGTTACAAATTCTTCAGTGTTTGCTTTTGGCACTATGACGATATTGATCGGCGCACACCTTAACAATAGTCATGTGTCTGCACAGTTCTCTGTTAAAAACATCAGCTTACAGCCCCCCTGGATGGATTAACATACTATTGACTCGCAGCGCCTTCTGCACAGATATCTCCCCAGTGGAGACGAAACTGAATCTGTTCTAAAAGCAGCTATTTTCTTCTACCTTTGTTTTATTTTTGCTTTGTTTAATGACTTACCTCTTTTCTTCCAGGCTCTCATCAATCTCTTCAGCACTTTCAATGAATTGTGTTAAATACTAACACCCTGTGTAATGTGTATCTAACTTTCAACGTAGTTAATTTTTAAGGCCAACCCATAAGAGTTGTGCTTTGCAACTGCATTTTTAATGGAGAACACAAGCTCTTTCTCGGTGCGGGTACAGCATCACTGCCAGAATATTTCCACCTCTGTTTTCCTTCTGACTAGCAACTTTTTCAACAGTTTCATGCAACCCCAAGTAATTATGTGAAGCTTTTTGGGGAAATGGATCTTTCACAAACTCTCAAAATAAGGTACCACAGAGAGGCTGAGGAACAACAGCAACACCATAAAATATTATCTTGTCTTCGGGAAGCCAAGGCTACTCAGCTTTGGAAAGATTACAAGCATAGCCAGATTCTCCAATTTTTATCAGAGTTTTTGCTTAACTTTCTTTCACCACCTGAGATAGAAAATGCTAAATACTAAAAATTTGAAACATTTTTCCCTGCAGCCTTTTGTGGATTTGGAATTCTCCCCAAACAATTTTTAAAGGAAACTCCATAGAAAACCTCCAAATTTGAATTACAGTGACTCCTTTTCTTTCTGTGTACCACTCTACAAAATATTTACCATATAATTCAGCTCCACATCTGTATTTTAACTGTTACTGCTTAACCAGAAATGGTAAAGGCTTCTGTAAGCTTATCTTTGTATTTTGTTATTTATATGTCATGGGCCTTTACTGAATCTTGTCACAGCCTACATCTCAGAGAGCTGCAGAGCAGCCCATGTGAGCAACCGCCATGAAGCGGTTAAAAGAGGTACCGAGCTCCGCAGTCACCGTCAGGGAAACTTTTGAGCCTTTGATGACACACTCAAATAATTAGTAACTCAGCCTAAGGTTTCCCCTCTCCCAACACCCTGGGCAAAATGCCAGTGCTGGAGTCTCTCACTGCAAAGCCTCATAAACAGAACGTCTATTTACTGCCCTGAAACGCTATTTTGTTCTGCAAATAAGCAAAACCAGAAGCATTACCATATGGAATAATCCTGTCTGAAGCAGAAAGCCTGCCAGGAGGAATCTGCTTTGTGGCACATCTGCACCTCCTTTAAGCCATCAGCTCGGATCACCACCCCACATAAACCTCCACAGCCCTGTTCTCCATCCACTGCCCTGCCCACCTTTAACTGTGTCCAGCCTGGCAGGATTCAAGAACTAAAACTTTGCATTTTAGTCCTTGGCTAATGGCACCAAGCTGATACCTGGAGTTTTGCTCTATTGCGAAGACTTGTGAAGCTCCAGGAGAAAAGATCACCCTATGCTCAAGGCAAATCTTGTGACTCTCACGCTTAAAATGCTGAAAGGAGATTCACCATCCTACACTTTAAATGTACCTGATGTTTACTGCAAAGCCCAGTAATTCTAAAGTCTGGAATAATACCCTGTCTTCATAAAATCACTGTAAAAACCATTTTAATTAAAGCTGAATGACCCCAGGAAAAACAGGAAATGGGTGCACCACTTTCAAGGAGGAAACAGCAAACTTCATACACGGGATGCCAGCCATGCCACTGAAATACAAGATCTCAAAATGAGGTTTTTTTTTTTTTTTCCTGTGACAGTTACTGGAAATTATTTTTTTTAAAAGGATTGTAAAAACAAAACCATTTTCCCATGCTATCAGGAGCTGCCAGCACTACTTGAAGCACGGCTACACAGGTGAACCTGCACCGACACGCGCTAATGGACACGACGTGTACCGCAACTCAGTCGTACTGCCCAAAATAACACACCGTGCACTGCACCAGCAGATCCTGCTCCAAAACAAACAAAAGCTCTTACCTCCCAATTCTTAAGTCCTACTAGCTTCACTGTTATTTGAGGTACTTCAGCAAATCTATTCCATTTTATCGACATCCTTCCCTGGGGGGCAGGAGAGCTGCTCCCCACCAGCATTAGCCCATCGCAACAGCCAAGGGCTGCCAGCACAGCCGGCCGGGGGGACGGCAGTCAGAAAGGAGTTGAGCAAAAGGGGGAGGGCGATACAATTGCTGCTAACTTCCTGGAAGATGATTTTAGCTACTGTGCTACTGCTTTCATCTTGCCCTACACTAGCTTCCACTGCTAAAAAAACCCCCAAAAAACAAAAAAACAACATAGAAGAAAAAATATAGGCCAGAAAGGATGAGATTAATATTTTAGAAGTCACAAGACAATACAAGACCACCCATTTTAAAGGCAGAAGGTGGTAAATCAAATCCTCTGTGATGTTTAAGATACAGAAAAAGTGAATTTTAACATACCTCAGTGTTGCTATGTAGTACTTCAGTAAACAAAGTGCTGAAGAAGATTTCCTAGACAGAAGGATTTCGCGTGTTTGCACTCCTCCTGCTCTACAGGTCACAAATATTCCCTGTCTCCTGCTCCTTTCAAACACTCACAACTCCTACTATATACACTGAAACGCTGTTGGTGGTACAGCACTGCCCAATAACTGCGCAAGTCAAGGAAAAGCAGAAATTACTCATGCTAATTTTTTTTGTCGTCATTTCCCAGAAACTCTCTACCAAAATGAAGAAAATGAGGTTTGTTTTTTTTTTTTCTTCTAATCGACAGAGACATGGCATGTTTTAGACTTCGCGAACGTGAATCAGTGCACGCTACTGATTAAGAGAATCACTGACTAAGCCCTGAATAGTACAAAGTATATGCTAGACATGGGTAAATTCACCAACGTCTATCAGCATCCCCTGAAGTTAATACTCCAAACATATTTTTTTTTAACACAACCATTTACACCATTTTTAAAAAGAGCTGTTGCCATTAGCAGGCTCAAAAATGCTTTATTTTATGGTTCATCTTTGAAAACTATGATTTCTGAAGGTTTGGAGAAAAGTAAAAACCTAGTTGGAAAGAAGTTGAAGCCTCTCTCCCTCCTGACAGCCCAGACAGCAGCAGAAACCAACTCTTCCTGTCCAACTTCCTCTTTCAAGGTTTGTTGTTTTTTCTTTTTAACTCTTACAGGTTTTCATCAGCCATGATATTTCTGAGAAATCAGCGTTCCCAAGAATTTTTAGGTCAAATTATTTAAATGTACAGCTGAAGCTCTAAAAATGTAGGTAATGCAAACATTCCACTGTGAGCAGCGAAGGAACTGTAATCTGAATTTTATTATTACTTTTTAGTTAGTAAAAATATCAGAGCTTCTATGAGCTGCAGTTTTTGTCGTGTGTATTATTGCTGAGATTTTGGAGCAATTCCTTGTCAACAACTTCAGACATAATCACAAAATCAGATGGCACCTACTTAACAAAGGCAGAGCAAATATCTCAAAGCACCTCTGTCACATTTTCTTACCTGCCCCAACCAGATCTCATACACATCCTGTTCTTGCTTAGAGATTATACAGCCAAAGGGCAAGAATCAGTTAACAAATTTCCAGCCTCATTCACAGGCTGTGCAACACGCTCCACAACTTCTTGCTAGCAGTTTGCACAGGGGTTTCTATCTAAATTTTTTTTTTTTTTTGACATTGTACTTCACAGCAGGGAAGAGCAATGTTGCACACTGCTCAGCAGCAGCTCTGAGCCGCTGGTACCCGCAGCTTGTATCTTTTTAAAGCAGGTCCACAAAGAGGAACTGTGTGTTAGGATGACTGATCTCACTACAGCTGGTACCTCATTGCAAAGGTGATGCAATCTTCAAAAAATGTGCATTGTGCCATTGCAGCACACAAACACAGCTACACTAGAGGAACACTCAGGCGGAAACATCAAGTGCTTATGATGGGAAAGGCTAAAATCAAGTTTGCTTGCGCAGGTGAAACGTGACCCCTCCCACACATGGCTGCTTCAGCCCAGCTTTATTCTGCGACAGGCACAATACTCATTATGCCACATTTTGTTTCCCATTTGCTATTTGGAAACTCATTGGAATATGTAATTATGTGTCTCGGGGCCTTCCAATAGTGTTTACCATCATATTAGCTACGCCTCACCTAACTATATCATACACATTGCCCACTGTGAGGTAAAGTGCTCTTAGCTTCTGTCAGACATGATAAACCGAGGCAAGATTCAAGTGAAAAACACTAATTTTCAGGGGACAATCTAAGGCAACAGCAGCCCGTTTGTGTGAAGTATTTAGCATTAGTGTAATTATTTCTGTAACCAATGCTGTCCCCAGGAAATTCAGCTGTGCTGAGCAGTGCTTAACCTTCAGCAAATTAAATCCCAGGGTTTCAAGGGCAGAAAAAAGGGGAAAACAAACATTGGCCATCGCTAAGGCCACAGTTTGAGCAACTTCTTCAACAGTGCACAGGAACTTTGCAGCAAAAGGTAAAAATAAAAGGGAAACACAATACAGCCTTTGACAGCCAGTCCCTTCTTATAGCTCCTTATTTTATTAAACACCTCTCAGGTTCTGAAAAATTAGACCCATCAATCACTGCTAAGCCATAAATCAGGCCAGAGCACAATCTATTCTCTATAAAAAAATGAAGCATTGTTCTGTGTGGAAAAGAGGCACAGGAAACCTCACATCAGATGCATTTCAATTTTGGGGTGCTAAAACTTCCCATATTGCTATTCTCTATTACCCCACAGACAATCCTCCCCTCGCAAAAGGAAGAAAGGAAGAAAAAAGAAAAGTCAGGGAAAGACATAAATAGCACCCTATGGAAACACACTGAAATACAGAATTAATCTCTGCTACCTGTGGGTATTTCACAGCTGTGTAAGTCACAAGAAGCACTTACTTTGCTCTTCTTGCTGCTGGACATTTTATTCCTGAGGTAGCTGAAGGTGCGACTGACTTTTGTTCCTTTACCAGCAGGGACGCTGCTGCTCTCTTCAGTTATGCTAAAAATCAAAAAAAGAAAGAGGTTGTTTTTATTTTTCTCCCAAAGCATCTATTAAATGGATAGATTCTTTTTTAAAGGACAAATGCATTTGCTAGCCAATAGAGTGAGGGGTTGATTTGTGGTGTTATACAAAAAAGGCAAAGGGAAGACAAAATGCCAATCCAGTAGATTGTCATATGTTTCAAGGAATCCTTTCAATCCTCTTTTTAAGCAATCTCCATTCTCAAATCATGCCATAGCACCCTCTGCTGCTCCCGTGGCCAAATAACTAGTAACCAGCTCGCAGCATCTGCTTATTTACATACCCAATATTGCAGTGATACAGTCAGTCTTGGCACTTAATCATCAATAATTCAGATGCGGAGCAGACAGAAAGGGGTAAGACATGCATTCATCCTTTAAATAGAGATCTCTTTCTAGAGAAAGACATCTAATGGACTCCCAAAAGGCAGTGAGTGTCTTTAACAGAAACCTCACTGTCCGCAAAGCCTCCCCTGAGAAATGAGAACACCAATACTGAGTAATAAAAAGCAACGGTTATTTGTATTAATTTAGGCATTTCTGGGATGCCAGATATTTTCTGCCAGTCTTTACACGCACAAGCTTATGACTTCTTCAGCTTCTATGGAAGAATAAGAAATTACAGAAGAAACTATTATTTAATTAAAGGACACTGTCTGTCAACAGGAAGTACAAAGCAAACCAAAAGCAGAACAACTGAAAGACAAATGAAATCAAGGAGCAGAAACCATCAGCGAGCAAAAGTGAAGAGCTTCTGAGCCACAGAAGAAGCCGAAGCTATCAGAGTGACACAGAGACCAGATATCCAGCTCCTCCAGTGCCACAAATGTCCTTCTTCCAGGGAAGCGCTTTTAAAGCCAGCACCCACCAGAAAGGTTATCTCCTCTCTACAGTTTGCAAGTTACAAAAAGTAACTTACAAAAACATGATTGTTTTGGTCTTTGTTATAGAAATACAGACAGAACTAACCAAAGAGTGGAATAACTACTTCTTTGAGCATAAAATATAACTAAGGGTAGTCTAAAACTGTTCAGTAATAGATAATCTGATGCAACACTATGCATGAATAAACACAAAACCTTATCATAGATAAAACCTAGAAGAGACCTTCATATTTTATCATCTAAAATATTCTTTATCTTTTAGACATACTGGACTGATTTTCACAAGCCTGACACATGCAATTTCAGCTGAAGCGCACTAAGTGTCAGGAAGGCTTTTGAGTGTCCAAACCACAGCCCACTGCAGGAGTTCCACCAGAATAGACATGGTACCCCCAAAACACCGTACCTCTGAACCGAGGAACCCGTGGGGCTGCCGAACGCCTGCGTATCTGGAAAAGAAAGGAGGGGTGGGGAGGTGACATGTTAGACTGCAATCTTAGCCCACTGATTCTACAAATATAAAAAAATTTGGATGGGTCAAGAGGAAGGGGAAATGTTTTCCAGAAGTGAGTGTTTAGAATAGATTACATGTGCTCAAGATAAAGCCTGTTCCCTGTATCCTTAGGTGCTCTCAAATTAGATGTTGAGGTGAAAGTCTGCTTAGTATTTTTATCGTTCTTCAACTATTAAGCAAAGGATGTGCATCTGTTAGATTTGCTGGTACATCATGGTATTTGAATCAGAACTGCCAATTCAATGACAATAGGTATAAGTGAGAATCATTCTGCCACAACGCTTTTATTTATACATCACTAGAAAGAATCTATTGTACAACACATCCGGGTTTCATGTCTAAAACTCTTCTCTTTGATGAAATTATAGTTCATTTTCCCATCAAAATCCTGAAGCACTTCATAAAGAGTAAGGAAAACAACAGAAGCCTTATTCTGTTTTCCACGAAACATTACCAGCCTAGGGCTTAGTCACACAACACTGTGCTTGAGGAAAGTCTGACTTCTGACATGAAGCTGAAGCCCTGCCAATGACACAAACTCTCTTTATACCACAAGAAACCTGCTTGCACAATGCATTTGGAGCAGATTAGGTAGCTGACAGCATTTACCAGGACCATCGAAGAACACTGAAACATCAGAATGAAATGATCCAGAGGGCACAGGGCTCTCTCTGGAGTAACTGGGCTTGTCAGGACTCCAAAAAAACCCTCACTACAAGCACTGTTTGCAGTCCTATCTGAAGTTCAAGAAACAACACGACTGGTCACCTTATTAGGCTTCTGCATATACACTGTAAGAAAAAATGTACTTTGGCTTCAAATTCTGTGAACATATTAAAGCGAAGGGTGAATGGAAAAGAGCCACTTGACATCAGAGGCAAAGATGGTCCCCTACCCAAAAGCAGTAAGGGCATTAGGAAAAACTGCATACGATATTATGCCTTATGATTCTAAAATACACATTTTCCTAACTGCTGATTCAAGTGTCAACACAGCCCAAGACAGAAATATAATTTCTTCCTATTGAGAAGCTGAAATACAGGCATACCCTATTACCTAATCTTTGCTTGGCGATCGCTGTTAGTATCTCCTTTGCAAAACCTTTCACCTAATTAATGATCTATCCCAAATACATCAAAGTTAGTAATAACTGTAATGTATGTCAAACGAAGTACGCTATTCAATTTCCTGACTGTGCTGGGTTTTTATATAGTATAAACACCTAAACACCTACTCAGATCACACAAGTAATTTACAGACTCACAACTCCCTGATTAACACGCCAGTGACTCTGTTTCTGCTCTAGTTTGCTTTTAACATGGGTTAAGCCTACTTAGTCTTTTTTTTTTTTTAACAGATTCATCAATTTGACTGGATTTAAGTATTGAACAAACTTGTTTGCTTCTTTGCAGTTAACGTAAGAAATACGCATGAACACTGAATCAAGAGCTGTAATAATTTGGTATTTGTGACTGGTTTTCAGCACCTTGAGAAAGCACACTGCATGACAACTTGAACTACGTACTATTTATCTTGTACTGCAATAGTGATTTATTTTAAAAGTGTGGGATTCTTTACACTGGCAGGCAAAACTGATCCAGACAAAAATCAAGGTGAAAGCCTGTTTATAGCTTCGTATTTTAGTCTACAATGTAATATCATATGATCAACATTCTGTTGAAAGCTATAAAGCCCAAGATGATGAGCATCGAAAAGCACATTTTCTCACCTTCAGGGGGTTTTTTTGGCGTAGAAGGGGGCAAAGGAGGTTTATTTCCATAATTATTGTGTTTCCTACCATGACCAGGTTCAGAACTGAAATGCCAAAACTGATTTCACAGCCCACAAAATAAATTAGTTTTGTTTGAAGACCAGGACTGCTATCTGTGTCCAATGAATCTGGGCTAGCAGCCAATTTTGGTGTACTTAACTGAACACCTCGTAAGAATCACCCACCAAAATTATTTCATATGGCAGCTGGACTTGAAATAATTTATCAAGGTCCATTTCGCAGAAAGCAGGGTCTGGACTAGGATATTACAAACAAAAGAAACCAGCTCGCAACTCCTTAATGTTGGCAGTAATTAAACTTCAGTGGGTCAAGAAATCCAAAGACTTCATAATAATTTTCTAAAATGCACAGACAGGCTTGTTCAGTCATCTGAAATCCACATCTTAAATACATTATATCAAACAAACTGCAACTAATTGTCCATACTCTAGAGAGAAAGAGGCATGGAGATGTTGAGGGATGGTAAGTGAAATGCAAGTGCCATCCCACTGCTAACACATCCAGCCTCTCATGAGAAATGAACCCTGAAGATGTGGAAAAATAAACAAACTAGTCTGGGTTTACTACATGAAAAATGCCCATTGCCAAAGCAGCCTTATGAATAGCTGTGGCTAAACCAACCTTTATATAAAAGTCACCACAGTACCCTCAAATATGAGGGGAAAAAAACACATGTAAAGAGAGCAACATTTTTGCTTGAGACAACATCCAACATTACTTTAAATGCTCATCGGTAACAGCAGCGCTTTTGAGAGAAGATAAATACTAGCTATCAGAAATACCCTCCAAAATCGCTATAACCTAACCTATTAGGAATTACTTAACTGCTTGGATGCTTAAAACAAACAAAAAGAAATAAAACAAAACAAAAAACAAAAACAATTGAAAAACCAAATCCACCAAGAAGTTTAGCTAAGAGTATTTTTTTACCGTGGGAGCGTGACATTAATGCACAGCTGTGTGTTTGCAGCTCACTTTGTGGGACCATGAATTGAGAGTTTTGTTAAAGGCAGAAGAGAAGGACAGAACAAAGGGAAAGGAAGAAAGAGGATAAATATGGAAGTGGGTAGTATCACACCTGGGAAGAGCACGGGACTTTCTTGTAGGAAGGGACAAAACCACAGTGAAGACTAGGAATGGAAAGGAGGAGAATTTAAATACCTACAACATGGATGGTGTGGAGAGTTTTTAAATTCAGGAAGCAACCAAAATCTGTAGGACTGGAAAGCAATTTCCCTCATCCCAGTATGGACACAAGGGATGAGGGCTAGTTTCCTTGCAAACCTTTAATTTGAACCAACTAATCCAGCTGCTCTGAATTTTCTGTTTAAATAGAGAATTATCTGTTCTGATTTATTCCAACAGTCTAATAAAACATGCTTAAGAAATAGGAAGCAATTTCAATTATCTTTGATAAGCTTGTTTAAAAAAACAAGAGGAATCTAAATGACTTTAATTCCATCTTTTGCCTTAGTTTGGTTTATTTTAGCAATGGAATTTGCAGGAGGAAAAAAAAAAGCTATCATATAATGCTCACCCATTTCCCAACAAAACTCTTCTGATTATAATATCAGGACCTAAATACGAACACCTTGATTAGTTAAGGTGTTTGGCCGCAATGTATGGTTTTTGCTCAGTAGGGAAACCGTGAATTTGTAACCAAGATTTTCAGGATTTACTATCAGGGCTTCTCTCCTCTTCTACTTCCACAGAGCAACGTACTCACTCCCACACACGGAGGGCAAATATCTACTTCTTCTCTTAACTCCATGCACTGCAACAATCTCAAGCAAGTATTTTGGATTTAATAAAAAAAGTAACAACTATACTGCTGGTCAGAATGGCAGATGATGGTATTTGCCACTTGGATACTGACAAAAACTAACCAGATGAGACATGATGGTGCTGATATACAAGCCTCTTTGGATTATAATCCTTTTATTCTGCCATTAGCTACTATTCCGATACAAGACTAAGATAATGCTGTTAGGCATCACAAAATGGAGAGGTTAGTTCAGTGTTTGCAAGCTGAAACTTCAAGGTCTAAAGCAGAAAACTAGATTTCCCTTTGTTTCCACCCATAACAGCTGCAACACACAGGTGATTACTTACTATCCAACTCCTCCTCCTCATCACTGGAAGAAGAGCCAATAGAAAAGAGAGTTTTAGACTTAGGAATGAATGGAGAGATGCTGAAGGAGAAGGAGATTCGTCTCGATGGTCGAGTCCGGCCCTGGGCTGAGAAGTTGGTTAACAGCAGACATTAGAGCATGCTTGAAAATGCATTTAATAATAAAAAGGAGGGGAAAGCGGCCAAAGCAAACTAAAACCAAAGCAAAGGAAATGTTTGCAAAGCAGCTGGCTTCAGAAAAGGCACAAGAAACAAAGAATTGAGAATGTGCAAATGCCAGAGGATGCGGGTCTCTCTCTGCATGCATAAGTTGAGTTTCAAGGCTTTCTTATCTTTGCTGTTATCTTTTTATAAGAACTCTTAATGAAGACTTACATGTGAACAGTTACTTTCCCAAATATAATACCAACAACTTAGTGGATCTCTGGACAAGGGGGCATCTGCTTCACTGAAATAACTGTCAGGGGATCAAACTAGAACAACTCAAGATATTTGTTTAAGGGTGGTTTCTGTAGTTAAATGACACCAAAGCTGTTGGGTATAGCAAGGACACTTTGGTATAGCAAGGATACTTTATCTCAAGTGCTGACTTTATCTACCTAGGGTTCTTGTCACTTCTAACTTAAAAAAACAAAAAACAAAAAAAAAAAACCAAAACCCAACACTATTGCAGTAATGTTATGCCCTTAAAAGCTTCCAGTTTTAAAACAGAGAGGTCTAAATTTCTTTTTTTTTCTTCAAAATAAAACAGAAAAAACCCAAGCATCTATTCTCCTGCCTTCTTCTAAAACTCACGATCCTTATTTTATAGAAACTGCATAAACATGAAAAAAAGCTCCTCAGCACCCTTCTCCTGTCCTTGCCTGGAAGAAGTCTATCAAACACTGTGCCAAACTCAGCAATCTATCTGTGACATCAAATCTCCCATTATCAGTAGCATAATGACAACAAGTTCAATTATCTCTTCTTAGACGTTACTTCTCTACCTCCTCCTTCTTTTCAATTTGTGAAGCTATATTTATCTTCCAGTACTATGCACTTTTCTAGGAATCTCTGCTATTTGTTTATGCCCTCAACTGCAAAGTTTGCAAATTAAAAGGGTTTACTGTAATTCCTTTTAAAAAATGATTTGTTTTTAAGAGCTGCTCTTGCATAGCAGCAGCTTTCCAACAACTCTTTATAAGTACAATCTTCTCTGAAAAGAGATGTAGGAGCCAGCTAGCCACTCTTAACTGAAATTGGTACAGAGCCTCTTATGGAGGTGCCCAAGGGCTATATATCCCAAACCTTCTCATTGCACAGGTGGAATTCTCTGAGCTTTGACCTGACCAATGTCAGGTTGCTAGATACCCATCCCTCACATGGCACATCAGTCTGTCCGCAGGAAAAATGACTGGGACAGGGCGGGGGAAACTCTGCCCCTGAGACAGGTCTGACCTAAGGGTCCTACACCAAGCACCTACGTTAAACATCTTCAGCATGTATATTCAGGCACTTCCAAGCCATTCCATGACACAGATAAATCAATTTCCTTGCACAACAGGGAGAAGAGGCTAAAGACCTTATTAGTGTTAAACTTCCAAGAGAAAGAAGCAGTAATTATTACTCTCTTTGAATAAAACACTTTTCTTTCAGCCACATCCAAAGAGAATTTTTTGTTTCAGACCCCAAAACTGAATTCCAAATATAAAAATATTATCCAACGAATATCCAACACAATGCAAACAGTGCAAAGCAAACTCCCCTGAAATACTCCTTCAGCCATTAGTCATAAATACCAATCGCTTAGAGGCAATTTGACTAAAATTATGTGCATACTTTTCCAACATAAGCAGAACAACCCTAGAGGGACCCAACGAAAGGAATTTAAATTGAAGAATTCTTAGCAAGATTCATACATTAATTTTGTTTAGACTGCCTTTCAAAGGAGTTCTTCTAGTGTCCCAGACCTGAAGAACATGACTAGGCAACACTGCTTTCTTTCTTCTGCAGTCTACTGTCTATTTAGACTAAAAGTCAAGATGAACAATAATACTTGACTGTAAATAGAACCACTTCCTCCAGCACAGTTCAATTCAACTTCCATTTCAGTGGTTTTATTTATAGCAGTTCCTGGCTTTATAACAATGCTCCACACTGGAAATTTGCTATTCCAAAGCTGAAAGCAGTCTTCCGAGCGCTCCAGCCAACAGCTCTTGTGACCTCCCTCTATAAAATGCTGAAGGATTAACAGTTGTGAATGGCCACAGCAGCTCTTGGAACATCTGAGATATCAAATGGAGTGCGGGTTAGAAACTCAGTCTTGGAAATTGCTCCTGCCTCAATACATATGACAATCAATGGGAAAAATAAGAGAAAGCCCTCCACATGTTTATTCATTTGGATTTAGTTTTTGAAGCTTTTGTGTAAAACATGCTGCTTCCTTCCCATTCCAACACATTTGCAGGGATCAGATAATTTTTTTTTTAAACACCTATAACAAAATTATGCAAGTGGAATAAAGAATTACAGTTCTCCTAGAATTCACCTCCACGAAATCAAGTATCTGTTCTTGCATAACTCTGAAGTATCCTGCTGCAATAACATGAATCTCAAACCTCGGTGATAAAAGGGAGTTTATATGCCAAGACCTTCTTGTTAAAAGGCACTAAAGCTGCTTCACATGTACTTATGGTCACAACTCAGGTAACACTACTCCTCTTTGAAGGTGACTGAGGAAGAAAGAAGTGATTTACTGAAGTTTCCAAAGTCAGCAAGTGTCAGATATGGGAAGAGAATCTGTGACCCAGGTTTTCAAGGTGAGTAACCCTTTTGGATGCTCACATCAACAGTCTCAAATGCATTCATTTTCAGAAACCACTTTCCTATAAAAATGAGGCCCTTCTGAGGTGTCACAAATTACTGAGGAAATAAAGCTCACAGAAGCATTAGTCATATTTAACTTCAGTGTCCAAAACTCACAGACACCTGCCTCAAAGCAGCAGACTAACCCCGCTATTCCTCCTGCAGCCCCTCAGGGTCGCTCACTACATCTTCTCTTTTCCTTCTCTCTCAACGAGACCATCACAGCTAGGCCAACTCTAGAAGAAGATGGGACAATCAAACTTGTCTACCACCAGCTCAGGCCTTGATGGCATTTTTAATGTGGGTCATAAGACAAAGACGAGTGGGAAGACAGCAAGTGGTCCGATTCCACGATGGGGGCACAAATCCTCTGCTGTGGTAACCTCCCGCCATGGGCCTGCAGGAGAGTCTCAAGGGAGAGGAGCCTCGGCCTGCCAGGCTCTCTCAGCCACCAGCAGCGTGTTTTCCGGGACTAGACGAGTTATTTATGGTGTTTGGTTAGCAAATGGATGCAATGCCAATAAATGGGTTGCTTCAAAAAAAATAACGAAGGCCTTCTGTCCAAGGAGGAAAGAGGGCCCGCCATCACACAGAGCAGGAGCCGGCCTTTCAGGGGATGGATCTGCCCATGGCCTGGGTCCTGCTGCTGGGGGACACATCTGTTAGGCCACACGCTCGTTAATCATGGAAGAATGATGGCTAAGAACTTAAAAACATCTCCTACAAAGCACAATCTCCCTGAGCTTCCTCCAGCAAGCCTCCTAAATGAATAAAATGCCTTTCTTTAAAGCACCTTTCCCTTGTTCAGCTTTGCAAGGAAGCAGCACGTTAATAAAGAGGAAAAGATCAGAGGCCAGCACTGATTGACAAGACATGATCTAATATGTCAATGTAGTCTCTGGCTGGCAATTAAGAAAAGGAAAACATGTGTAACATGGCCCTTCCTAAGCACATCCAGCTGCAGCCTTCTGAATGACTTTTTCAGCTGAAAGAATCAATTCAGTAAAGTTGCAAAATTAAGTGCTTGTTATCGCTTTAATTAAGCTAAACTGAAAAATTACACCTAATCAACTTTTATTACTTTTTTCAGGAATGAGATTCAATAAATGACATCCAACTGCCCCAAAACATTTAGCTCAAAATAAATAGCAACAAACTCCCTCAAACAGATCAAGATTCTCAAGTTTCCATATATCAACTTTCAAAAAATCCAGAAGTAGGAAAATAAGATCTGAAGTAGAATTTATCTCTACAGTAAAGGAAGAAATTCTGAAAGGATGCAAAATTCAAACTTTTTTTCTTTATAAGTAACAAACTCAATAAATAATAGTTTTCCTACCAGTCATCTAATTAAGAAAAAAACAAAAGAAACCCAACAAAACTGGAAATACCAGGGATACGCTGTGAAGAACAAAACATGGATTTAGACTGAACAAGTTGTTCCTTTCCACCCATAACTCCATGCAGCAGTGAAACGGATATTTCACATAATATAGGAAAGCAGGAGCAGGTACTAGCAAATTCTGCCTTGGGAAGGTAGCAAAATATACTTAATAATACAGATGACAGAATGGATAAGGAGAAGGGAAAATTGCGTTACTCACTGTCCACTGGTTTACTAATTGACATTAGAGACATAGATTTGGTCAGTGGAGATGAAACAGTGGAAGAACAGAAATTAAATCCTTGTGGTGGCGATGGTTGATGCATCTGCAGAACAGAAAAGAACCACACTGAGCAAATATGTCAAGCACAACATCCCACCTGCAGGTGCTCACGTTTAATGAAATTCTCACTTTCAAACAGTGGAAAATGGAAATGATCCCGGCATAAGGTAATAGGTGAGAAATGCAAGGACCACAAAAAAATGCAAGCGGTGTCACACAGCTGAAGTGCAACATTTTGCTTTGTCTTTTAAGTGGAAGACAACTAGTTATGCAAAAAACAGAGAGTGCAGCTGCTTGATTTTCTTACAAGATATTAATTAGATATTATTAGGATGGATATCGTTAACTGTGTGATGGCCACTGAAATGACTGCTGTGATTCCAACTCCTCAGCATAACTAGACTGTGGTTCAACGTGGTAAGAAATTCAGGTGCTTAGGAGCTCCTTCCCCAAAAAAGCCATTCCTCAAAGCAAGAGAAGACATGAGAGTCTTGACATAATAGTTCTTACAGGTCAGATCTTGTAAGGCCCATTTACTGCCTTGACATCCAGCAGTGACTCTATGAGGGAAATAGACTGGCTGGTTCACGATTCTGGCATGAACCCAGAAAATACTATGGCTGAAACTTCCAACTCAGAAATTCAAGGTATTTATAGCATTTAATACTGTAATTGCTTCTTTAACAAAAATAAGCAGACACTCACATAATATTGTGGCCCATCTGTCCTTAAGAATGGAAGCCTTCACACTGAAATCGTGACTTGGGAAAATGACTTCAAAACATTGATGTAGCATTTTCTAGAAATCTAACAATAGTTGGACAGTTTTACCTGGTGATGGAAGTCTTCAAGTTCCCCCTGCTCGAGTTCTTCAGTGAGCAAGACCAGGGACCCGCACTGATTGCTGGCAAGCGGACTCCGACTGAGGTCTTTGGAGCTCAGAGAAGCAGCCTCCAAGCTCGTAGAGGGCTTCTTGTTCTCACCAGAGTCTCCAGCAAGGCCTTCCAAGCTGTAACTGAAAAGAAACCCTGGAGGTTAGATCCTGACAAACTCTTAGGGACCTACGTCTTTCAGCACATAGCACCTTCAAGCGTAAAACACAACAGTCACGAACTGAACTGTGCAAGGATATGCTGATGTTATTCCTCAGCATGTTGTTTCTCAAAGATCAAGTGCAGATAGCAGTGGAGGAATTTCTGTTTTCTTCAGAACAAATAGCAGCATCTTTGTGCCTCTAAAGGGACACAATAATTGTTTGAGAACCAAACTCCTGGTCAATAGACTTTCCTACTATGTTTTTGTTTTATTTTGTTCTTTTCTTCTCCTTGAATGGTGCACAGGAAAATCTAGAAATACCTCTTCTAAAGATTTTGATATTTCCACATAGTCTCTTTACTACCTTTTTATTAGGTTCTCCTTGGGAATCAAGACACTCAAATTAAACTACCATGTATAGCACAGTGCTGTCTGTTCTGGACCACCACCCCTCCCAGCAGCCATAAAACCAGCTCTGGGCTGCAAGCAATGTTCATCACTACAGATAAATCTGCTGAATCTATTTAACACTTGCCACTGCACAAAGCGTTGCCACTGATTAATATAGTTCTTTCTGCCAAAGCTGATTTCTTTTTTCCCCTTTCTCTCTTCTTTTTTTTTTTAAATCCAACAGATGTTGTCTCCATCAGCCAATCAATCCTATTTTATCATTTGCTGATGAAGCCAGGTCTGTCCAATGGAGCTAGACATAACCACTCAAAGCTAAACAAAATATCAAAGTTTTGCTTGTAGAATTGGTAGTAATAAAAGGTTTGGTCTCTCTGTAGAGACAGCTGCTGATAGACATGACAGACAAGTGACCTCTACAGAAAAATTCTAACACGCTCACTTCTCACATATAAACCAACCTCTCTTTCACATGTGACTGTTTCCATTTGATCTTTTCTTGGCCCTGATACTGTGCTTCTGACCCTCCTGCTCCTTGTGCCCAAGCATCAATAAACCCACTGTGATGCCAGTTTGGGTTAATATGCAAGCTTTACGGATTCACCTCCTAGTACACTAGGACAACTCCATGGTTAATATTTGATTTTATGCACACAAAGCCCTGCTAGCCTGAAATAAGGCCTATCCTGGATATATATCCCAACTTGACGCTAATCATGACATCTACGTGGCCAAACTAACATATAAGCAAATGAAAGTGAAAACACACTACAGACTGTACAGATCACTTAAACAACCAGAGGACCCTCACATTCAAGTAGATTTGCATAGCAGTAATTAATGTTCTGCATTCCTTTAGGAGCATTAAGTGGCTAAAAAATATGCATCATCAGAGCAAAAATTGCAATAAACCTTAAATTTAAAATTAGTTAATTTTTTAAGACTTTTTTCATGTTAGTTAATAAGAAAGAAGACTGACGGAGACATTTACAATTTAATCTGCTTTAGGTAGATTTTGACTCAACGACATGTATGAATGGCAGGTATTATAAAGTTCATTCTAACACCTGCAGAGAGAAATCAGTCCCATTTTTCCTGATGATTTAGGGCAGAGGAATATTTTCTTGCACCCTAAGGTGATAACAATGGTGTTTTATAGTGTAGAAAAAATAATGTAGTTTGTTGTGACACAAACAGCTCAAAACTGTAACTTAGCCCATGAAATAGTCATCAGTTGGTAATACTGGTCTGTAAGTGTTGGTTGGGATATATACACCAAATGTAATTAAATCTGTAATGGGAAGGACATATTGACTTCTTTCTCAATAGCTAGTCTTCAGAAAAAGAGCTTAATAGCTCTACCTACAACCAGCAAGAACTGCCAGAAGAAATCAGAAGCTATAAAATCTGTGAGACTGGCTTGTAGGAAACATCAGGGAAACATCTGACCTGCAAGCATCAATCCCAGCTCTGAGACTTTCTATAGAAGATGCAAGCTTTAAATGCCTGAGAAATCTTCATCTGTGGCTATCAGGTTGGTTTTTCACAGAAAGTTTTACATTATTAGCCTCTTTGAAGAAGAAACTAAATCTTTCAATTTACAAAGAGCAAGTCTGTATAAACTTAAATAATTTACAAGATCCATCCAGAACAAAGCGGCGCTGAACCACATTAACTTTCATTTTGATCTTTTGGCTGTCACGATTATTGTTATGATCACTGCTGTGGAAAAAACATGCCTTAAAATCATCACAGAATAGAGCAGCTCAAACCATCAGTGCAGCTTCTTTAAAACTCAAGGCCAACGAAAAGCAGCCACCACCTTCACCCGCACCCCACTTCAGAAGACCCATATTCCCAAGACCAATTGCTGAAGAAGCAGACAAAGCAAACAAACACGTGCACACTTCAGCCAGAGCAACAGCGGAAAAGACGATGCATGAAAGCTGATGACAGGCTGTTTGCAGTGCTCCTTTGCTGCTGCTGCACACTGATTTATACCATACCTTCTATAGGTAAAGTCAGGACCCATGGCAATGAACTGTACACCAGAGGGACACCAGCTCAAACTAGGAACATCAAAAGAGGCAAAGAAAGGAAAAGGGCTGTAATTATTGTATTGTTACGGAACACGGGAATGTTAAAAGACTCTCACTCTTGTGTATCTTAAAAAAAAACCCACAACAAACTCATAAATAATGCAGTAGCTAATATGTATTTCTGGCTGCCAGAACACACCAGTGTGCCCCAAGTGACCGAGATAACCACCGAATGGGTAGCAGGACAGCACATGCTTCCCCCAAACTGATCCCATCAGTGAGTATACAATGTACTGGAGAAACTGCTCCATGTGGGGAGAGAAGTTTTTGGGGAAAACAAGGCTGAAACACACCAAAGCTGATTTTGCATAAGTACTCACACACAGATGTATGTTAGTAACGATTAGTATTTTTCTAGTACCTCTCATCCCCAAATCAGAAAACGAACCCCTTACGGATATTTAATCATTTAAGACTCCTCCATACAAGTGTTAATAACCTCAGGCTACACTTGGGAAAAATAAGGAGAGAGTTACATTTTTAAATGTTGCACAGCAAATCAGTGAAAGAGGCTGTGAGAAAACAACAGGCTTGTCTTACTACTAACTTGGGATTAAATAAAGAGTCCTTCACATAATACTTTGACTAGAAAACCTTTCAGCTCCCATACCCCAAGAGTCCCAAGTTGCATTATGAAAGACAAAAGAAATGCAAATACAGAATGTAAATATTTTGATTGTCCTTTTAAATACTGCTTTTGTTATTTTTTTTCTCTGTCAGCTCATGGCCCAACTGCAGGTTTTGCAGACACAAAGAAATCAATCTTCTTGTCAGCTATGGCATATAAAGGACCCTTAAATCCTGGAAAAGCTGTCCAGGAAATACACACTGTCTGAAGGGAATTTTGCATCAGCGCAGATCTGCCAAAGCAGCCCTGCACAAGTCCTGCTCCCAGCCCCTGTCCTGCAATCCACGCAAAGAGAGGACATAGCCAGAGCTCGCTTTCCTCCAGGCCAGGAGACTACAAAAAGGGCAAAACCATGTCTAAGCGTCCCTGGTCCAGGATTTGTGAGCATTAAAAACCTCACAGGGCAGAAAGGAAGGTTTAAAGCCACTGACTGCATCATCTCATGCCAAGTCCTCATACAGTTTCCACACACAGTACAACACTGGAAACGTTCAGGAAGGGTTTGACAGTTGGTGTTCAGTTGCGGAGTTCAGATAATTGCTCCCTGTTTTATTGAGGGTGTTAACTGGGCATGGATACACCTGCAGTACCTGTGCTTTGCACCCCAAAAGCTTCAGTTGTGCTTCACCAGTAGCTCTCAGCACAGTACCACAGGCATTCTTCATGAAGATGTACCTTCCCATAACATGCCAGTATTTCCAAGTACTTCATCACCATCATCCAGCTAAACCATGGCAGCAGACGTAAGCATTCGTGAGGCATGGGGTGACTAAATCCTTGCTTGAGATCATAAAAGAACCAAGTCCTGGACAGAGTAAACCCATCTCCAACGTACATCTCAGTCTGCACGCTCACGCTTCGTTTCAGCCCCCCAGCAGGTCAGTAAAATGTGCCCAGCAAAAACCAGGTGGAGGCTGAGAAAGTACCCGAAGGAAGGTATCATACACGCTTCCCCGTCCTTGCTACCCCCAGCCATCTGCTTGTGGCCCCAAGTCTACTGGACTTGGTGGAACCTTGGAGCTATGCTTATATTGACTTCTTTGCAAAAGTCAGTAGTTCTTGTGTGGTCATTTTTGAACTGAAGGAGAGAGGATTTTCCTCATTAAAGAAACGATGTAATATTTATACCAGGTAGTGCACTTCAGTAAGTTCAATGACTGTTGCCATGTTATAGTGACGATCATGAATGCCGAAGGGAGGCAGAAAAGAGGAGGGAGGGAAGAAAAGAAGCCATGCATAGATGTAGGAGGAAGCCTGGAAGAAGTGGAAGGTTTCAGAGAAGGAATAAAAACCTTTTGGCAAGGGTTGTGGAAAGCAGTCTTATAGAATTACAATCCTGCTGGGGAGCCACCCACAATCTGTTGGCAACACCATAAAACCAGAACACAGAGCATGCAAAATCCCTTTAGAGAAGATGACTTGGGGAGGGGGAATGAGCTATTATATACATCAGCTTTGTGGGAGAGAATAAACTGTTGGAATTAGTTTCAGGCTGTTGCTCTACAACTGGGGTTGGAGAGGTTGATACCAAAATGGTTGGGAGATGAGTGAAAAAAAAAAGAGCATGCTTATGAAAGAATTACCACACATTTCAGATAGGACTAGGTATTTTAGGTTCCATATTTGAGACATTTTCATTATGTGTAAGCTCACTGTTTCAGGATATTATGATTAAATACTAACACAGCTCTTACAGAGGAGGCTTAACAGACAATTGGTATAAAGATGTTCATTTGCATGAGCCGAGAAGACAAGCACTGCACTTCCTCCTCCAGAGTAGAGTGATGCAAAAGAAGTGTCTTCATAGAAATTAAAAAGCCTGTTCTTTCTTGTGCTCTTTTTAAAAAAATTCTTTTTTAAGAGCCCTCTCCTGAACTGTACAGCATTGCTCACATGGCTTCACTTATGCTGACTCATGGTAAGGTATGGTGATTTTTTTGGTAATAACAGCACAGTAACACTTTTTCCATATGTGGAAATATGGTAGTTTGTTTACACACAAATGCATAAGCCCATCCATCTCAAGGGGGGTGAAATCCTGAGATAACCTGCCACAGGAGGAGAGGTAGCAGGCTGTTGGAGATGAGAAGAGGTTAAACCACTGAAGGGGAGAGGTTAAACTTCTCTTTTTTTTAGCCTAAAAATGTATAAGCGTGGACAGTTCACGGCTGCTGTGCCAAAAATAAATGTCCTATTTTGTATGAATAGACAGTGCAAAGGTTACGTGAGTGAAAATGCCTATCTGCACGATGGATGAGGAACTGAAAGTTTGCTATATAGAAGAAAAAACACACATGGAAGTAAAGAAAAAAACCCTCTTATTTTCTATTTTTTTGGAAGATGGTTTTAAAAAAACAGCAAAAGAGCAAAATAAAAGCCATTTAATGAATCCAGCTGCAGATCTGCAGAATATTCTTCAGCTCTGAGACCATTTCTGATGCATCCCCTCCTCAGGTGCCCCTCCTGCAAGTCTTGGCAGAAGTATCCTTTAAATCCAAATTATGCACATGCTCTTAAGTAAACAATTACTTTAACACAACTCCAAATCTTACACATGGCAAAGGCCAGCAAAATGATATGTGAGATTTCTCGAAGTTATTAACATACTGTCCTGGGGAAAAAGGCTTGAACGTGTGTTCTGTGGGTCAGAAAAACTGGCCTGGGTCAGTCTGGAGAGGGAAAGCAGCCAAGCAGGATGCACAGCTCCAACGCCAAGGTTTCAAGAGGTACTACAGGTTTACTAACTCCATACTGCCATGTTAGTAGACATTCAAATGCAAAATGGTTAGTCACGGTAGTTGGCTTTATACCTTCTCCTATGAATGGGAGGCTTCTTTATACCATCCCCCAGAACTCGTACTGAACTGAAAATGAATAGTGGAGAGTGGTCAGCAGCTTGAACGGAAAAAAATGAACAAATGGCAGCCGAAGGAATAATATCCCCAACAAATGAACAACAGAGGGAACGGACGTACAGAGATAACACCAAATTAAATACTAAAGGAAGTAACGCGTCTCTCTTTTCCTCCTCTCTCCCTATGTTACAAATAAATCTGGTTTGCGGTTTTGGTTTTTTGTACAGAAATTAGTTTTCATGGGTATTGCCCACGTTGCAACTTAGCTGCTGCCCAAGCCAGGTCAGTTTAAAGTGTAGATAAGGACAAACTATTTGACAGAAGCTGTTAGCAACTGTGATTAACACCAGCTCCAGCTATGCAGTGCTTAATCCATCAGTGAAAAATTCCGGTGTTTCTTTCCTTAGACCTGAATGTTAAAAACACTGCATCATTGTTGAAAGACAGGCATTTCACATCTGCTATGAAAGTCAGGAATTTACCAAAGGATGAACACCCTTTTGTGGCAGCCTTGCTAGTTTTCTTTATATTTTTAATAGCAAAATATAGACATGAGGATTATCCCTGAAGAGAGAGCGGAAGCAGAGGGGAACTGAGCATGTTTTCACATTTTATTTAAGACAACTACATTTCCGCTGCTTTTTTCTATGAACAAACTTTCATGCTCATCCCTCTAGAAAAGACCAAATCCTACAAAAGACTGATTTTTTTTTTCGTAGGCTGTTTGTGTCCTGCATCAGCAGCTCTATTTTTGCTTGACTTTGCTATCTCTGCCATTGGGTTGGTTTTGATGGCAAATCTGCTTTATTTGGTTCATTTTCTGCTTGTTTAGTAAGTGCAACCTGCTCATTGGTGGAGCAAAGAGGTGCCATGGGTGCCCAAAGGAGGAGAGGGAGCATGGGCAAGGGGCGGCAGGCGGTGGGAGCAGCACAGGTCCTGCCCATGAGCAGGGAGAACCTTTGCTAAGGTTTGTGCTCTGTATTACTTCACTTTCAAGGTTTGCAAAAGTCAAGTTACAATAAGAGCTCTTCCCCTTTAAATGGAAAAGTAGCTACTGCATGTGAAACAAAAGAATAAACACCCTGAATTTAACTGATTTGTATGAAAGTCACTTGTTTGGGCATCACTTCCTCGGTATTTGTTGTTGCTCACTAAGCAACCAGAATCTCAACATCACAACAGCTACGAAAAGAACAAAGAAGAAAGAAAAAAAAAGAAAAAACCAAACCCAAATAATGCAAATTCCTTTGTAACAGAAACATAAAAACAAACAGGAACCAAATCAGTAGCAAAGACCCACACAGATTTTCTTTTCTAATTAACCTATATGACAGCTACGCTTATATAGCAACAGCTGTATCTAAGAACATATGAGAATAATTACTGTTCCTTTAACTCAATTTTTCTTACATTTACAATGAATGTATTTTCCCATATCAGAAACAGCCTCCAAAGTCTGACGCAGAAGAATTTAACCCCATCTGTTAAGTGTTAGCAGTAATTGCCAGCTATGCAGTTTACTGCCCTCAGAAATCCTCACATAACAGGTCCTACACTTAAAAACAAATCTCCCTAAATGAGTTTATGAGCTTATGGACTCATTCTGTCATAAACCTACATGTATACCTTATGCTAACTCTTTTGTGGCTTTAAACAGACAGGTATTACTTAATTTATTTAAATATTATCTGGGGATCAGAATGAAGCCAAAAAAAGGTGTCAATGGTAAGCAACAACAACAACAACAATAATAATAATGACAATAATAATAATATCATCATAATGTTTCACCCGATGTGGCTACGTTCCTGATGGCTTTTCAACATTGGCTTTAAAATCTGAAGAGTCTATGATATTCCTTTAGTGATACCCACAGCTCCTACCATGTAAATGATGCATACACGTCTTATGGGAGCCTGCTGCCTCTCGCTGGATTACCCAAATGGGTCAGTAACAATTTGTCACTGTTACAAGAACCTGTTGTGAGTGGCCAGATTTAATTTAATGGTATCACCAAATGCAGTGGTGATACCAACGTGTTTATCTTAAAAGCCGACGCATGGCCTTGAAGAGGGCAGCAGGCAGCCTGGAGAGCAGCACTGCACTGCACTAAGCTGCAAGTCTACACCGGGGGGACGGGAGGATACGGCACCCTGACCCTGATAAAACAACTGGCCACTCCTGCTCTGAAAATGTTCAAATGCATTAAAAACATTGGCCAAACCTTCACTGGTTCAGAACACGCAGGGTTTGACCCTAAACGTCTGGCAGCCCAGATGCTGAATGGTATAGAGCACAGTGGGGAACTTTACACCAGCTACTTTACCGGTGTGTATCTTCCTTTACTTCACCTTTCTCCCCACTAAGAGGGGCTGAGCACCTTTTCTTCCCACAGTCACTTGGCACCAGCATCTACACACTCACATGGCTGTTACACCTCTCCCTCTTGTATCTTCTGAAAGAACAAACGGGAAAACTTCCCTTTTGAATCTTCCTGGGCACCACCAGGGACTCAGGTGGAACCAATTCTGTGGCACAGGGACTACTCATCTCACCACTATGAGGAGCCTTCACACCTCTTTTTAAAACCCTGGTGCTATCTCGTAACACAATCAGAGCAATAATGGTCATGTTTATTTTGTGGACAATGAGATTTAACACTCCAATAATTCCTTTAACAAAGCCCTTCATATAGAAAAGGGTGGGACAGCTCAGATGGAAGACCTGTCCCAAGGTAGTTCCATTTGCTCTGGAAAGCTCAAGTGTACTGTAGGTATTAAGTACTTTAATCCTGAAAGTTAATTTAAAAAGAAAACCCAAACAAACATATGTTTGGCAATTGTCTTTGCCCCTTTGAGTGAAAAAGAAATAATAAGTGACACGCTCAGTTTTCTATTTTATCACACCGAGTTTAAAGCTCAGACAAATATGCAAAAGTGGGTGCAAAGTAAATCAAAGAAGCTCTTCACTCACCTCCTCTGATTTATTTCTGCTTCGTTGGTGGCGTTCTTCCCTGGCCCCCAACTGTGTCGACGGAAAGGTGACAGTGGCCGCATGGAGTTTCGCAAGACGGAGGAAGGAGCGGGCACATCCGTGATACTGTCCAGCTCCTCTTCCTTCTCTCCTCCCTCTGCGGCCACCATGTTGATGCAGCTGCCATCCAGGCTGTGCCTGTCTTTGGGCTGGATGAAGTTCCCCATCGGCGGGAAGGGAAGAGAAGTGTCGCTGCCCAGGGATGAGTTCCTCTCCAGGGACATGGTGTCATCTGCAGAGGAACTGGAGCTGGTGACATCGCATGCAGACTGCTCCTCTTCAGCCTGCTGTGGATAAGAAAAATTAAAAATGTATTAAAGTAGCATCATAGACTGGTTTGGGTTGGATATCTATCACTAGATCAGGTTGCTTAAAGCCCCATCCAACCTGACCAGGAACACTTCCAATCAAGTGAATACATTTAACATTTTAAACAAATGCAAATATTTCAAATTTCACATGAGAAGAACCACAGAAGCAAGACACTTTTGCTCTGGTTTTGAAAGAGGCTGAAATGCTCTGCAGAGCAATCTCTTCCACCCCACAACTCCCAGCTCAGGTCCTCCATCTGCCTTCCTCTCTCCAACTCCACATTTCATCCTGCACAGCAAATCCTGCTCCTCTCACCATTTCTGGCTAAACCTGTTATCGGTCAATGTGCCATAAAACCACCAAAGGTTTCTTGGGAGCAATTAACGGGGAACTGGGTCATCATGAGTCCTGATGACAAACTCCAGCCTCTCTTGGGGGACCTGGGATGGGGACCAGCCCTGAGAGCTCAAGGGCAACACACTGTTCCACAGCATCATGCAGCATAAAAGTGACAATTATTCAGCAGCAGAAAACAGACAGAAAAAATAAAAGCTGAAATCCCTGTCCCCCACTACTTTCCATTAAGCAGAAAGTTAATGCCAGGGTTTGCAGCATTTTTCAAATCCAACTGTAATTGAAAAATATCGTTCCACAGGATCAGCCACTCTGTATTACAGGTCTCGAGTCACACTGCAATTTTTTGGTTTAGTTTGCTCCAAAAGCAGTAAGTGGAAGCCAGACTGGTTCTCTTTGGCCGAAGGCCACATGCTGACCATACAGTCCAAGAAGAGCCTGTGTGTATTCTGTGTTCCCAGTGGCTAGCAGGAAAAAAAACCAAACCACCACACAAGCATCTCTCTGACATCACCTTCAGTTTGAAATGCTGTTTGCCCCAAGGGATTGACGTGGGAAGTTTCAATTCATTCTCCTGCAGAGCCCTGCGCTGTATCATTTAAAATAATAATAGTCAGAATGATCTGTCAGGCCATATATAATAGACTATTCAGCAAAGCCACAGCAGTTAATTGTCTTCAAATAGCAGGCTCTTGGTGGGTCTCAGCAGAAGCTGAGTGCTCAAGGAGCTGCAGGCTGTCAGCTTGCATTTGGCAGAAGACAACAGGGTACAAAATCCCATTCTCGGAGGGGAGAGATGGGCATCAAAACCCATGCAGGGCGGAGTGAATGGGAGCAGTGCTGTCCTCACCTCGGATCCCACCACCCTGACTTCATTCAAGCCCAGCAGAGTTAGATGCTCCAGACACTTGCATTTTTTCTGTGTTTTTTTTTTTTTTTTGATGGGCACACATTATAAACTAAAAGCTTCTTGTCTGAGCTGCTCAAAAAGTATTCTAATCAAATTCCCACTAGAGAGAAACCATGTTTCAAGTTCAGCTATTTTTTACTCTCATTTTGATTTACCAGGTATGCAATAATGTTCCTAAGGTGGTTTAAATACATTCTGTCACACTATTTTCCCTCTCCCATCCATCAAAAGAAAAGAAAAAAAAAAAAAAAAAAAGACAGCATCCACAGCACAACATCAAAGTCCAATCTGCCTTTCAAGCACAAAATATTAAAAAAATACACTAAAATATATATCCCTCCAAAAGCATTCATTTAATGGTAAGGAATGTCAAATATTAATGGTGAATTTGTGTGAATACCTTTGACACATACTTAAATAGGAAGCGTAGGTTAAAACAAGAGAGGACTGAAATGGATGCCCTGTAAAGTTTTTGGTGTCGTTTGGCATTACTCAAGATAATCTGATATTTGTGTGAGTCATGATGAGAGCTTACTGAACTGCTGAAATCCAGACAAATTAAGTAGTCATTATGTGGATAATACTCCTCCAATAGAGGAAGCAGTCTGCTTCGCTTTTCTGAGACACAGGAAAATACTGTCAGACATGAGAGCAGCACAGCAGGCGGAGAAAGGATGCCTACCAGCTGTACAGGGGAAGGATGGGACAGTTTGGAAACATTAAATTTGGATGGAAATCTAGCAACAATAGTGCAGAACATCAAGTTATATAGGGAAGAATTAGAGTAAAAAGAGGAATTGCTATTTCCCAGATGAGAATACTGCTGCAGGTTAAAATGCAGAACAAAAACTGCTTTCCTAGCAGGGAAGATTTAGGGTTTCTATCCTAAAATGTAGTTCAGAAAGATTGGGAAAATGTGAAATATATTTGGTCCATTTTGACTTTTACCTTGAGCATCAGCCTGACCACAGAACACAATAAACAAATCCCTTGAACTTGTGGCCCATGCTTATTCCTCTAAAAATATTTTGTCTTGATTTAAATGATTTTTTTTTTTGCCCAAACAAACCAAAATAGTTAATATGAAAGACCAGGACTCTGCAAAACGCCAGGTGTTGCTTACACTTCTAAGAAACATGCATATTGCAACCACCTCTGCAAAAAATTACCTGTCTGGTCAAGTGTCAGTAAATATGCATTGCTCTTTAATCCTATTTCAGTAAGAAAATACCCTGTTTGCAGAACAGAAACAGTTCTCTAACGTGTTCCTTTCCTACAGGAAAAAACAAAACATTAAAGAAATACTCATTTTCTTCAAGTTAGGCTTGGTGCATTGTACCTCAATGAATTCAACCCTTCACTGTGACCATAAAACTCATGTCTGAAAAAAGCCTTTACAGACATGTGTTAAGGGGCATTTTCTTTGCTCTCAGAAAAAATGAGATAAGGCATAAAAAGTGAGTTTTCTGAGAAAGAACATGAGTACTTCTTCATGAATAGGGATAAGATCATTAGGACAGTGGGGTATAAAATAACTTCAACTAAATCCCTTCATCTGTAGGAGGTCTTGATAGGTAGAATTAAAACGTTCTTTCAATTACTGTTGTGATGACACCATGTGTCAAGTGCTGAGACACAAACTTACTCTCTCCCTTGATCTTCCATGTAACAAAGACATTAAAAGTATTACAGTATTTTTTTTTTTTAAAAAAAGGAAGATTAAAAAAAAACCCAACGCTGGCATCCTGAAGTTTCCTTGGCATACCATGACACTAAAGGAGTCAACATATTTGGTTGGCTTGACAGATAATCTACCAGAGTCATTTTTTACTTGGATATGCCTATGGCTCCAGGCTCCCTAAAATTAACCTCAGTATTGGCCTCCTATTTATTATAATTTTTATGATTTGGAGTGGAGGAGTCTTCCCCTGCCAAAAATATCTATCTTCAAACTTTTATTGCTTTGAGTTTGAGGTTTTTTGTATGGTTGTTGGAGGTTTTTGTGTTTGGTCGTTTGTTTTTTTTTTTAAGAAAAACAATAATTCTGAAAAAATAAATGCAAAATATTTATGTATTTGTGTATTTCGTTGAGCAAACCAAAACAAAGGCAGAAATTAAACAAAATTCAAGGAGTTGACTTGCAACCCCTTCCTTTGACAATGATCTGTGGGTTCCTGACTTCCCAAGGGCCCTTTGTCTGAATCATTTCTCAAGAGGCACATTAAAAAACTTCCCAGTAACGCTGGATTTCAGTGGCAGGTTAAAAGTTAAGATGAGCAAAGCGTATGGGCTACGCCCCAGGATGCTGCCAGATGATTGTGAGAAATGACCTTACGCAGCATTAATCATTCAAGAAGGAGGGTGTTGCAAAGCCTGCCCAGATGGCCGGCTGAGCCGGAGAAGGAGAAGCAGGATGATGAGGACATGGGAATGAAGCGCTGACGCAAAAAAATAAAACATTTTGCTGAAGCCTGTTGTTGGAAGCGATTTCTGGACTTCAGTGACATTCTCTGAAGTCTGAAAAAACAAGTCAGGTTTTAGTGCTAAAAGCTCTCTGAACCCAACAGCTCGCATTATGCAGCTCAGCATATGTCCTTCAGAGAAGAGAAAAAAACAAAAAAAACCAGGGCTTAAAATCTGACTTTCAAGTGATGTCTATGGAAGCAGCCCAAAGACCCTGGACAGAGAATGGCTTCTTCCTATATTTCTTTTAATGTACTAAGCAGTTAATAGAGGAGGAGTGATTTTTACAAAAATCCCAACTCTAATAGATGGAAGTTCAACTCTTGCTCCATACAAAGGGGAAACAAGAACAGGACCAGTAATAACAACAATCATCACGACACTGAAAGGTCTGAGATCCCCTTTTATCCATAAACATGTTGTTTCTTCCCAATTTGATATGTAAATTGTACTATTTAATAGGCTTATAACCAGCTATAATCAAGACAAGCATCTTATAATACTTTTCAGAGGAAAGATTATACCCTGCACTTATTTATAGTGGTTATTAAAAATATTTATAACTTGCATTTCTACCAGCTGGGTTCAGTATTAAAAAAAAAAAAAAGACTGAATTAAGGAAGGAGCTCACAACGCTAAACTAGCATCTCTGGTCCTTCTAGAAATAACTTTAACTGTAGAAAAAGTACTCAGATAAATTCTAAGAAAGGAGACAAGGAATCAAGTTAGTCAGCAAGGTAGAGACAAAAAAAGCAACTGAGGTTAAGACTAGCTTTGAGCGACTTCCTAACCTCAACTCAGGAACCTTTTGAACACATTTGCAGACAAAGTCTGCAATGCACCGCATAATGAGAACAATGCAAAGGCTGCCAAATTAAGAAATTCCCTTTCTACAAAAAAAATTATTTCTTCTCTCAGCCCGCTCTCCACTGGCAACTGGAGATCTGCTTTCCCCACCACCTCCTCCTTTCCCTGCAGCATCCCTACAACATTGCACTATCTATTCTTCTATGTTTTTTCTTTCTCGAATTTGGAGAAGGAAACTTTCCACATAAGAAAGGGAAAAAGCTAAAATTCTGTACAATATAAAATCTACTGGGTTCTCACAGCACTCTTCTCCCATGCATCCCCATACAAGCATTAAATGAGCCTCAAATGGCAGTCGGCTGTTGTAATCCCTGCCACTCACTCTACACAAGAAAATTGAAGACAGTCAGTCTTCTCTTCTGCCAAACAGCCTTATATTCTCACAATCCAGGGTCCTGCTTCACTTTGAGAGTAAGATGGGAAAGGGTGAGGCTGGTGAGCTCTGTGCCCTACCGCATGCATTAAGGATGACTTTACTGTTCATTTATAGCACATGAGATCACTTAGGGGCTGTGGTGTTTCCCGTCCCGCTGGAAAATATTCACCATCATCTGATTTAATTTAAGCAAACAGAATTTTGTTTCATTAAATATATTTCTCTGAAAGCAAGTGTGAAACCTACTCTGAAAGTTTAGTTTTTCAGAGCAGGAACCATGCCTGCTCAAAGAGGTAAGCTGGACCTGAACCCAAGGGTCTGATTTAATGGAGCTGAGACCAACATGACGGCTGCTCTAAGGAAGGTTCATGTCCTCTCTGATTCTGCATCACTCTACTCTTTCTGGGTGCTTTTTCATCATCTACTTATGGCAAGAAGAATATAAATTACCATCAAGAGGATTCTTAAAAAGCAAAACCTAATCACCCTCCAAATAAATTCAGGCTGCTCTGAAGCAGACAGCAAAAGACTAATGCCAAAGGGAGTCATCCTCTGTTCAGGAGCCTGACTGTATCTCAGGTCTCACCCACTCCCTGTGAGCAACACAAAGGGCACTGGGATGACTAAGGTTTGCAATGACTTCTGTTGTTGATTTTAAGCAAACCTGAAAACATTTTCCTTCTACTTGCACGCAAAAAGGCATTGGAGGTATGTCACCTAGGCAACAAAACTATTCATTGGAATTGGTCTTAAGTATTTAGAGTGAGTGCTTCCTTCCTATGCAGGGAGTCACACTGAATATACAGAAAAACACTCGTTCCTCTGAGAATTACAGTATATGATTCTGAAGGTGTCAGTGCAAAGGTCACCGTTTGCTGGAGAAAAGCTCTTTGTTACATTAGTTAAAGATGGTTTTCACACCGTCTGTGCAATCCCTAATGACCTTGCAAGAAAATCCACCTTTTCAACTGTTCCTCTAACACCCGATTTACTTTTGAACCGTCAAAATTGCTTTCATCTTTTTAACATCGGGGCCTGCACAGTTTTTGGACTTCTGTTGCAAGTAAATATATCTCTCATGTTGCTGCATCTGAAGAGAGGACCAGATCCCTCCCATCTATTCCATTCCAGGATAATCGCTTCCAGGTTTCTAACTCATCAGTGAAACCAACGATCTGCATTTGCAGTACGGGTTTATGGAATCAGGGCTTAGAGCTTTTTTTTAACCATATCCCAACCAGGCTTTCCTACCTTTCCAAAGACAAGGTCTTCCATCCCATCACCAGGCAAGGGGAAGAGGTCAGACTCGCTCCCGGACTCTCTTTTGAGGACACCCTGTGACGAGGCACAGACGCTACTCAGCCCATCCTCCAAGAAGTTCTCACATTCTGTAGGAGCAAAGCAGAAAGAATTATGGTATGATACTTTCTGTAGCATCGATACATCCAACTCAAATACATTCAGTAAATTCAAGGATTTAAAACCAACAGTAAACACAGCTTTATAAATTGCGTTCACTTCCCAGAACCATGCCTGCAAATTTTCAATTAATTCATTCAGGAGTTTAAGATTCCTTTTTAATGCATCATGGAAGTACATGGTGGAAACAGAAATTCTGCATTAAACAGCCACATATACTTGTAGCTTGAGGCGCTGATAAGTATGTGATACAGCAGGTACTCCACATTGAGCATAACAGGATGTTTCCCATCGATTACAGCAACTGCAAAATTAAGATTCATATTCAATAAACGTAGAAACGTAACTTGACTATTTTCCTTTCTTTCTCAATTAAAGAATCAATTCCCTCCAAATGCCAAGGTGCTTTTAATGCATATTGGAATAATTATTTCATTCCTTCTTCTATACTTCTCACTGAAAAAGCACTACTATGACTTCCATGACCAGCTTTACTTAAGATTCAAAAATAAAGTGTTTTTTAAAAATTCACAGCTTTCATAACTCCTGACATTGAAATACAAGCATATTGCATCTCTTTTTTTCTAAAATGCTTCCAGCTGTTTGTATTGGGTTGAATATATAGAGTACAGCCCCTGAGAAAGCCCTTCCTTTCCAAAAACCTTAACAGACATGTATTTGCATTACAAATGCCTGTATATAATCTCAATTGTTCAGCCTTCAGGCAAAGATATTAATGACAATCTTGGCAATAACTGAACATTCTTTTCTCCCAGCTCAAAATATTTTCTGATTTTTAGTACTTTGTTAAAAAAGAAAGGTGTTATTTTGCAACCTGCTCTAACTAAACAGCTCCAAAACATGTTTAGCTCCCTGGAGAGGAACCAGAGCACTAAAATATTGTTTCACTCTTAAATGACACCTGATGAGCTCCGTCCTTGGCTTTGCCAACCTTACACATCAACGCAATGATGACAGGTTTGGGCAGCTCAAAACCACCTTTTTTCTTTCCCCATCCTTAACCTGCACCTGACAGCAGCTATCACACAGCCCAGCTGGTGGGAGCGAGCCACTGTTGGAGGAAATAATGTCAAATTACTGATGGCAGCAGGGCTGCCCCCATTCAGGCACGGGGGGCTGAAACCGCTCGGAAACCCCATTACCCTGCAGAGGAGTTTCCACACCGTGGAGAATTGGAAAAGCACTTATTGGAGGCAGTGCGGCTGCTCCCCGGTCCTGTTCCCCTTTCGGTAAACCTGGAAAATCTGAACTGCTTTTCCATCACCGAGGGGGAGAGGGGAGGGGGAAGAGAAGGGGAGAGCAGAGGGGAAAAAAAAAAAAAAAAAGAAGGGAAAAGCAAAGAAGAGACAGAGAGGCTGTAAGGGAACGGGCCAGGGTGCCGGCCGTCCAGCTGGCAGCCGGCAGCGCGTGTCCGCAGCCCAGACTGAAAAACAAAGGGTCTCGAGCCACGTTCCAGTGGAAAATCAGCAGGGACAGTCCAGCTGCGCCAAGGGATGGATACCTCACCCCGATGATAAATCACAAAAGGCAGCAAAAAGCTCTGCAGGAGCCTCCAAGGGACAGAGGAGATGAAGCAGTGGGGAGGAACGATGAGGAGCAGAGTGATGGGGACACTCCCCACCCACCCCCAAACCCTCTTTTCCCTCCCTTCTTTATTTTCAGTTCTCTGGGGGGGGGGTGTCTTCCCCCCTTCTTTTCTCCCTTAGCTCATTGGGTTTGTTTTCTTTGATTTAAACTGCACAGACATTGCACAATGCTGAGCTCCATCTCCCATACCCGTGACCTGGCAAGCCCTGGTGACAGCACTGCCGTGACACGGGGACTGTGACTCCCGTCACACATCCACCCCTGCTTGCTACACACACTGGCCTGGTAGCACAGCTGTGTTTATCTGCTCCTCTCTGTGAGGTGCCGGCCAAAAATGCAAAGATGATGGTAACACACTTCTGCACATAATATAAGAAGCAAAAAAAATTTACATAGTAAAAAGCCCTCAGAAGAAAATTTCCAAGCAACTCTTTTACGTACATTTTCCAAAGCCTCGTGTCCTCCAAGACAGGGCTGAGCTCTCCAATTCCATGCTGATAGCTATGTATCTGCCACACTGCTCCAGGCATTTCATTTCAAAAGCACTGACAGAAAATGAAAAGCTACAGTTTCTGGAGTTACCTTCTAAGATCTGAGGACTCTGTCCTTACAAGCCATTTCAGCAGGATTATTCAGCAGGTGAACAAGATCTAATGCCCTATCAAGTTGTGTATTAAAAGTTAGCCACATTACAACAGATAGTGGTTTTATTGCTGTTAGTGTTGCCAGATTTTTTTCTTGCCTCTCTACACTGCACAGCACCCTACTGCAGGTAGAGGGATTCATGTGCAGTAACAACACTATTTCTAGAAAGGCCTGGCTCTGCAAAGTCTGAGATCTTCCTGCTGCTTCAGTCTGGCCAGAGAGCACATTAATCAACTTAAAAACCTGCCTCTTTGTGCCTGTCCTACAGACATGTATTACTATAATTATTGATATATATTTGTATATACAGCTACTTGATTACATAATGATTATATTACTATAGTATGATATTACATTAGATAATTAATAAGTATTTAACTAATATTGATCCATAGGAATAAATGACAGTAGATTTGGCAAGTCAAATGAGCGTGCGTCATTCTGTAGCCAAACGGAGTGCAATAACTCTTGCCTGAAGTGTAAAAATATCATACCAAGAGGCAGGGGATTTGGGGACACAATTAGGAAAGAAGCAGAGTGGTGAAACACGCGTTCTTCTATAAAACACCTGAAGCAGCTGTTTACTGCTCATGACTATTCTAAACAGAGCGCTATTTTTTTTTTTTAGATAAAAGAGCACTTATTTAACTTTGATGGGAGTTAAAACCTCTACCTAGAATAAACCCCTCAGGTCAGTCATGCACACTATTCCTTCTTAGCCTACTCCCTGAAAAGTCTGCATTTGAATTTCACATTGACAGTCGTATTCAAACCCGATTTTCATTCAAGACTCCTCGATAAATTGAAGGGGATTCAGGTGAGACCCCTGCTCATAATGAAAGCAAGGCAAGAAACATCCTCTCTATGAAGAGTCCAAACCAAGTCACTATTCAGAGCCCGGATAAATTACTCTACTTGTTTCAAAGGTGACACACCACACAGCTCACTGCAAGTCAAGTGCTACATCCATGTGCTAACGACTCATGGCAGACTCATTATACATTTTCTTTACTTTATGTATTTTCCCGGTTGAGACAAGGATGTCAAAAATAAGAAGAAAAAGAAGGAAAGAAAAGATGAGGAGAACTGCAGGGCTGCTTGTCCAGAGCCGCCACCAGCACGCTGCTCACCTGGAGACTCCCGTGTCCGCTTGCGCTCCAGCAGGGAAGAATCAGGACATGGCTCCAGCGAACACCAGCTTTCACGGTTTATCTGAAAAACAGACCGGAGAAAATCAAAAGCAGGCCAATGTCACTAACATCCCTGTTAGCCTCTTCTGCAATGTCACTCTGCATCGACCAGCAGATACACAGCTATGGCTTAGCTTTGTCTCAATAATAACAACCTCAAAAGTAGCTTACAACTTTTATTTTTTTAGCATCACAAAACAAACCATTAAAATATGCCAAAAATTTATTTCTGCATGGAAAGTATGATTTCACAGTGGCTCCTGCTCAAGGCAGGAGTTCAGAGAGAGGATGAGCCAGTGTTGAAGCTACTAGTTGAGGATTGAAGAAACCTGGCTTCAATTCTCACTTCCATTTGTAGCAGGACTGCAGGCAGTTCGGTTCACTATCTACAGAATAGCAATTCCTTACCACCCATATTGCTGTAAAGATAATTACCTTCAAGATAGTAAGGCAGTCTGATAATGTGGAAACGAAAGCTAGGGAAGTGCCCAGGTCACGGCAAGAACCAGAAGCACTTTGTGTTTGCATTAACCGAAATGATGAATATGTCAGAAACCCCCATTTTAACACTAAGACACATCACATGGTTTATTTCAACATCAGCCTTTATCATCTCCCCCTGCCCCTCACCCTTTCCGTGACTCCCAGTCTTTCATCAAGGATGACTGATCGGCTCTCAGCCTTCGCTCTCATCCGCCTCTGCTTTACTCTTCCTCACTCGAGTTGTGTTGTCCAACATTTTGATTCTAAAGTCTGCTGGACTATCCACAACCCTTGGCTCATCCAACATATGCTTCTCATTGCTTTTGTCTACAGCTGCTAGACTCTGGAAGCCTCTTTGCTCTCTCTTCTTCTGCAGCTCTGCTGTTCCTCCTAGCCAAATGCATCTATTTGTCAAACGCAAGCAAATCTCGCCTGGACAATCCCACATCACCCATCCCCAAATCTAGAGGTTGTTTCCTTTTCTCTCCTCAAATACTTTCCTTTCTGCTCTGTCAGACAGATAATTTTTACTATTTACTTTTTGCCTCTGGCCTGGCTTCAAATCTCCTCTGTGATCGTGCTCCATTTTTGCAGTCCCTTGCTGGATTCTTATCCCTTCAACATTCTCCTTTCCTCCTTTCTTCCATGTTACAAAATGCACTTCTTTCTCCTTTTTTTTTTTTCTTTTTTTTTTTTTTTAAGAAAAACCAAGACTCTCCTACCCTTGACCTGATTTGCTTCTTTGACTAATGACCCCCCCATCCTTCTTCCCTTTCTTGCTGAGATCATGGAACTTGTTCTTCACAGCTGTTGGCCGGTGCTCCTCACCGCTCTGATTGCATCCCCCTGCCCTTCACTGGTGGGGCTCCTGCCAGCCCCTCCGCTTGCCTCCCACCCGACACACCGCAGAGTCAACGCTCCGCTCCCCCAGACCTGGCAGCTACTTTCTACAGCACATTTTTCTTCCTTAGGTTTTGTCCTCCTCCGTACTTCTGTGATGACAAAATGGGGTTGGAAGGGCCTTTGACAGGTCAGATAGTCCCTCTCTGCTGCTCCAAGTCAGGCTCAGCTCTAGTCTGAGAGGTCTTAATCCAACACGCCCTTAAAATCCTCCAGGAGCGAGGATGCCATGACCTGCCCCAGTCAGCAGCTCTTACTGGGGGAGACAGGGAAGGAGCAGAGAAGATCTAAGAGAGGAAAAATGAGCAAGAGTCTCTGGGAGAGGCGAAGGAGACCTGATGCTCTACCAGAGCCAGGTCTCAGGGTGACCTCAACAAATGTCCCACCTGGACGTCCCTCCAGACCTTCACACAATTTTACAGGCTACTTTCCTTAGGAATGCACACACTGACGTGCACTTACAATTAGTTGCTTGCTGTCTCTGCTCATACATATACACTATATATGCACATTCATCTAAGTTCCCATTAGCCCCCTACACGCACATACATCTAAAATCCCACCCTTCCCTGTGCCTCTACTCAACGCACATACACACACACGTGTACGCCCACCTTCTTCCTTTTACATATATTACATATGTATTAAATGAGACCATTAGACATGGATTAAATGAGAGAGAGAGAGGGAAAG